>NC_036867.1:34800005-34828416 GCF_002910315.2 Salvelinus sp. IW2-2015 | reverse complement strand
ACATGCACTATGTCTATGCTTGCCCACATGCACTATGTCTATGCTTGCCCACATGCACTATGTCTATGCTTGCCCGCTTCAACTCCGAAATGGAGAATGCTCAAATAGCACCTTCACTCGAGAGGCGAGACGCCAACTCTAGCCCTGATACTGGAAATATCCCTAGCTACTGGAACTGGGWTAAAAACTCACCCAGTAAACAATCCTCATAACGAATTAGCAACACGGCTCCTCGCAAACTAGTGTCCCGTTTAACAGCTACCCTAAAATTTTGCACACTACCAAGTTCCCACAGACTGAATCAAAGACTGGTTCAAATGGTGTTCTGAAAGATAGCAGAGAGATACTAGAGGAAGGAGTTCAACTTCCTGTAAGAAGCACTAGAGAATATTGTTGTTGGGCAGCCCCCGCAGTGACTCTTCTTATTAACACTCTATGCAAAAGCTATTATCGGGTTCTGTTGAGATTACATCATGTAGGTGTTATATCTGATTGGAAGTTAACGGTACAGTAATACTATTGGTCAACAACTCAGATTTTGAAACCAAACAACWCAGATGTTATACACGGTCTTAGAWTCATTGTCTCGTTCTCTTTTTCGTTCCTGACCTGCTGTGGTGAGAKKCTCTCTCTCTCTCCCTCTCTGATCATGCTYAGAAGTGCCTCGTAATGCTTTGTAACTTAAGCTTTATGCATTGTATAATRTATTGTTMATTTTTACAAAGTCATTAAATACACTTAGAATTCCATTCTCATGACCATTCCTTGATTTTAGACAGCTAAAAGCATAATACTTGCACATGGTCTACATAGCACCTTGCATATTGCTAAATCATCTTTATGGAGTCAGATATACTTTTTAATAGATTCATTGCATGTGAGGTTTATACAATATAGCGTATGTATACATATCAAATGTTACAACACTACATTCTCCAAGGTGAAGGACAAGTGGAGAGAGAGTAGTGAAATACAATATCAACACCAGGTGAAGTGACACAAGGTCCGGTAACTAGTGTTACATMTTTTCTCCGTTGCAAAGGGGTTCAAGTGGGGCCACACAGAAGTATCCTACTACTTACTGCCAGGGGCATTAGCAGTTCCGCATCCAAATCGGCTAGACATATGCTACCAACGTGAGAGAGTCCGGGAAGTGCGTCAGCCCTCACTACCAAACAGAGCGGATCATTGTGCCTCCCATGCCCATGCCTCCTTCTCATGTTCAGAGGTTACAGCATGCTATTGGGATAATCTCTCATGTGATGAAAGAAACCATGTTTGAGCGCGCTAGGGTAAGCAAATGCCCTGAGCATAATCTAGACTACCATAGACTTAGTTCTGGGTCATACTGACCAGGATGTGGCTCAGCCCGAGGTTTTCTTGGATTCACTGGTTGCATCCCAAATGGTACCCTATTCCCTATTCTTTTTATTTCACCTTTATTTAACCAGGTAGGCCAGTTGAGTACAAGTTCTCATTTACAACTGCGACCTGGCCAAGATAAAGCAAAGCAGTGCGACAAAAACAACAGAGTTACAGCAACAAAACGTACAGTAGAAAAAAAAATAGAAAATCTATGTACAGTGTGTGAATATAGAAGAGTAGTGGGTAAAAAAGAGCAAGAGGGTAAGTTAAATATGGGGATGAGAGTAGTGGTGTGCTATTTACAGATTGGCTGTGTATAGGTACAGTGAATCGGTAAGCTGCTCTGACAGCTGATGCTTAAAGTTAGAGAGGGAGATATAAGACTCCAGCTTCAGTGGTTTTAGCAATTCGTTCAGTCGTTGGCAGCAGAGAACTGGAAGGAAAGGAGGCCAAAGGAAGTGTTGGCTTTGGGTATGGACAGTGCAATATACCTGGAGCGTGTGCTACAGGTGGGTGTTGCTACAGTGACCAGTGAGCTGAGATAAGGCGTGGCTTTACATAGCAAAGACTTAAGATGACCTGGAGCCAGTGGGTTTGCCGACGGTATGTAGTGAGGGCCAGCCAACGAGAGCATACAGGTCGCAGTGGTGGGTAGAATATGGGGCTTTGGTGACAAAACGGATGGCACTGTGATAGACTATGTCTAGTTTGCTGAGTAGTGATGTGTTGGGGTATTTTGTAAATACATCTCAGAAGTAAGGATCGGTAGGATAGTCAGTTTTACGAGGGTACGTATGGCGGCATGAGTGAAGGAGGTTTGTTGCGAAATAGGAAGCCGATTCTAGATTTAATTTTGGAATTGGAGATGCTTAATGTGAGTCTGGAAGGAGAGTTTACAGTCTAACCAGAAACCTAGGTATTTGTAGTTGTCCATATATTCTAGGTCAGAACCGTCCAGAGTAGGGATGCTAGTCGGGCGGGAGGTGTGGGGCAGAAATTGGATTGAAGAGCATGCACTTAGTTTTACTAGTATTTAAAGCAGTTGGAGCCACGGAAGGTGTTGTATGGCGTTGAAGCACGTTTGGAGGTTTGTTAGCACAGTGTCCAAAGAAGGACCAGATGTATACAGAATGGTGTCGTCTGCGTAGAGTGGAACAGAGAATCACCAGCAGCAAAAGCAACCTCATTGATACACAGAGAAGAGAGTCGGCCTGGGAATTGAACCCTGGCACCCCCATAGAGACTCCCAGAAGTCCGGACAGCCCTCTGATTGACACACTGAACTCTATCTGAGAAGTAGTTGGTGAACCATGCGAGGCAGTCATTTTAGAAGCCAAGGCTATTGAGTCTGCGGATAAGAATGAGGTGATTGACAGAGTCGAAAGCTTGCCAGGTCGATGAGACGGCTGCACAGTATTGTCTTTTATCTATGGCGGTTATGATATCGTTTAGGACCTTGAGCGTGACTGAGGTGCACCCATGACCAGCTCGGAAACCAGATTGCATAGTGGAGAAAATACGTGGAGTGATCGAAATGGTCTGTGATCTGTTTATTAACTTGGCTTTCGAAGATTTTAGGAAGCAGGGCAGATGGATATAGGTCTATAACAGTTTGGGTCTAGAGTGTCTCCCCTTTGAAGAGGGGGATGACCGCGGCAGCTTTCCAATTCTTTGGGGATCTCAGACGATACGAAAGAGGTTGAATAGGCTAGTAATAGGGGTTGCAACAATTTTGGCGGATAATTTTAGAAGAGAGGGTCCAGATTGTCTGCCCAGCTGATTTGTAGGGATCCAGTTTTGCAGCTCTTTCAGAACATCAGCTGTCTGGATTTGGGTGAAGGAGAAGTGGGAAAGGGGGGGGGGGGGGGGGGTTGGGCAAGTTGCTGCAGGGTGTGCTGAATGTTGGCCGGGTAGGGGTAGCCAGGTGGAAAGATGGCCAGCCATGGAAAAATGCTTTTTGAAATTATCGTAGATTTTCCTATCCTCAGTGCAGTGGGCTGCTGGGAGGAGGTGCTCTTATTCTCCATAGACTTGAGTGTCCCAAAACTTTTTGGAATTAGTGCTACAAGAAGCAAATTTATGTTTGAAAAAGCTAGCCTTAGCTTTCCTAAATGACTGAGTATATTGGTACCTGACTTCCCTAAAAAGTTGCATATCGCGGGGCTATTCGATGCTAATGCAGAACGCCACAGGATGTGTTTGTGCTGGTCAAGGCAGACAAGTCTGGGGTGAACCAAGGGCAGACCCTGAGCATTACGGTAGTATTAAAGCTCTGTCTCAGTAACCGCTGGCACAGGAGTTTACTTTATGTGCTAGATAACATTTACCTCAWGTAAAAGGAAAGTCAAAATTTCCTCCAATACTTTAAAGTACCATTACGCTCACTCATCCTTGTTCCTGGCATTGATGATTCACTGCACAGCGATGAAATATTAAAAAGGCGACTTTTTCCACGTCGACCTCTAATACAAAAATGACTTATTCCAGACCTCCATCAACATCACTCTTCTTCTCGTTCTGCTTCACCCAACTGTTGGGGAAATAAAGCAGAGTAGAGGGAGGCCTTGTTATGGATAATGGCCTSCCTGATTGTGCTGTGAGCTGGCTTGGATTGGTCAAGGACTTTGCACTACACAAAATTTGCAAGCCAGTTGAGTGTAATTGCTTTGCTACAACTATGTAGCTAATGAAGTTCTAACAATATTGCTCTTGGGAGTTGGAACCAGTCCATTTTGTGAAACATGTGCCGTCTGCTGTAGCCTGTTAAATTGACACATWGTGAACTAGCTGAACACTTAACTAGATTGTGTGCTAATATCAGTCAAGAGGCAGCTAACGTCATTCGAGAGTAGGCGTTTTTAAGAGTTTTACAGGCAATTAAAACGCTCTGCATAGAGACATTGCAAACATGGAGCTTGGATATTATTTTTGGCCATGCAGGTTCACTTTCGGATACGGTAGAAACACATGACTCTGCAGTACTACAGAGATTAAATGTATTCCCAGATTTCATTTTCACAGTTTAAAGGGATAATTTGGGATTTTGGAAATCGACTTCCCCAGAGTCCGATGAACTCGTTGATAAAATTTGTATGTCTCTGTGTCTAGTATGAAGGAAGTTAGATGTAGTGTCGCGAGCTATTGCTAACTAGCATTAGCACAATGACCAGGAAGTCTATGGGTATTTTCCACTAGTTAGCAATTTTGCTAGAACTAGTTAGCAATTTTGCTAGCTCTGGTTAGCAATTGTGCTAGCTCTGGTTAGCAACTTCCTTCAAACCAAACACAGAGACATACAAATTGTATCCACTAGCTAACTTGACTCTGGGGAAGTACATAAAGGGCCCTATTGCCAAAATCCCAAAGTATCCTTCTGAGAGTCATATCATTATTTATGTTTAAAAATACTATGATTGACCAAGTTTAACCATAATCATTCCACAATTATTCTAGCCTACAGTCATTGACCTGGTTGCCAATGCATGTCGTTCAACAACTAGTCAGTCTACATCCAAAGAATCATTCTCTCTATTTATAGTTTAGACTGCTATTTTGATTTGCTTTTAATAGCAGTGTGAGAACTGAGGCAGAACTGTTGGAATGCATTTGAGAGTCAAATGATGTTACCAGCGACATTTTGCACCACCCTATGTGGTAATAACTAATGCATGACTTATTGGATTTCAATTATCCATTGTAGCAGACAGATGAACATAGTATGTCTGTGAAGGATATTACTATTCTCGAAGTTAGACCTGCGCAGGTAGAGGAAATAATGTGCAGTGAGAAGAACTGCGAGAGTGAATTTCTGGTATCTCTAGCACAGMTGCAGAAGCTCCTTGGCKGCGTTTTTTTCCACTTAGCCTTTYGACCAATCAGATCTRAAAAATATATTATGTGACTGGTCAAAGACCAATTAGTGGGAAAAAAATATCAGAACTGGGCTGCCTGTATAAATGCAGCCATAGCRGTGCAAATTTTGTCTCATATACAGAGCTAGTTAAGATCGAGACTGACTGAACAGACAACGAGGTTAGTATAGGTTAGTGCTCCCTAAATGCTGGTCCGGTGGACAAACTGTGTGTTTGTCTCTCCTTTGTGTTGACATGGTTGTGGCTTCAAAAAAATAAATGTTTTAAACATTGTATGTCTAAATTAGGTCAGCGGTGGTCGGTGCCATTTAAGATGAGGGAGTTAACAAAAAAGTATGAGCATAGCCTTATTTCTATTACAGCATATTGRATGACTGTCATTCATATTCCATTCACCCAGTTCAATGTAACATCGATAGGTTTAGGCTACAACATGATACTSTAATTTTCCCTATACCCATCATGAGGTTGCTACAAACTAGACTAGGAATTAAAGTTTACAACGTAGGTGCACACACAGTTTGAGAGAAAGATTTGAGGTGACAGACAGTGACACATTCAATACGGCCTTGCACACTCTTGCCTGCATCTATCTTATCAAGGGTGTAATCATCAGTCCAACAGTTCCAAACGAGAGTTTCTATTGGACAAATTCAGGTATGTTAATCCCCGTTTCATTCCATTTAAGAAACGTTTTTCAACAGAATCGTCGAATCATCGAATGAATACACCCCTGATCACACATAAACACAGTTCACTTTCATGGCAGCCACGTTATATTCCTTCTCGCATCTATGGGCTCTCCTCCTCTCACCTTTTCCCTTAGCTTGTGGACTTCAATGCACAACACATCAGCTGTATGAGACCAGGCGAAAAAACCTTTACAAGCCAAACCAAAYCATAACCTCTACACACAGCCTACATCGTTGTCACCATATTAGCTAAAGTAACGTCATAGTCAACATAGCTAATAGAACTAACACGTTAGCAAACTCGCTACAAACATGAAGTCACGTTACAGAGTACAGTTAGTAAGCAGTTCAGTAAACGGTTTAGCAATAAATTAGTAAAACCAAAAGTTTACCTTGACTTGGCAATGACTATCTGTTGGATAGTCATAGCCAGCTAGCTAACATAGTATCCCTGTTTGCGCTGGATGTTTAAGTAGGCTAAACTAAAAAAAATAGCTAAGTAAGTGAAAGTGAGAAAAAATAATACAAAATATAGCTTTCTCTAGCTTTCCTTCATTTTTGAACAAATTATTTTGTTCAAAACTATTCAACTATTGTCTTTCTCGCTCTTTGAATCAACTACTCACCACATTTCATGCACTGCAGTGCTAGATAACTGTAGCTTATGCTTTCATTCTCTGATCTTTTGATTGGGTGGACAACATGATATGTTGGAGGACGTCCTCCGTAAGTTGTCATAATTACCGTGTAAGTGTATGGAAGGGGTTGAGAACCATGAGACGCCTTGGTTTTGTATTGAAGTCAATGTACCCAGAGGAGGACGGAAGCTAGCTGTCCTCCGGCTACACCATGGTGCTATCCTATAGAGTGCTGTTAATCAATTATTTGGTGACGTTAATATATTTAGTATAGTTTTATCTAAAAATGATAACTTTAATGTTTTACTATTTTTATGAAATTCACTGGAGGAGGATAGTCCTCCACTTTCTCCTCTGAGGAGCCTCCAGTGGTTTAGGTGTGGCCAAAGAAAATGTAGACCTAAGATCTGGTGTTCATTGCACGAAAAGGTTTAAGTCCCATCTTGCCTACACCTCTTGGGCTTGCAAGCCAACACCCTCTGACATAGAGAGAATAATGGTTGAATCTTCTTCATCGCCACAGTTTCAGGTTGTTACAGTTGAGCAAAAACAGGTACACCACACCTTATCATGGCCATCAAAAAACTATCACCTCACAATAAAACAACAGAAACGCATAGGCAGAATGTATTATATTTTATATATTGGGTGTGTAGTTCAACAATTACACTGGGCATGTATGAGCACGTATAACAGAGAAGAGAAAAAAACATTAATGCTCATTGCAAAAAGGCCTACATGTTGCTCACCAAGACCGTCTAACTACAGTATGTAAACAAATGTACCACGAAGGAAAATCGAAGCAGAGTGATTATTCAAGAGATATAATGTTAAAGTTTGAAACATAACTAATACAATGTTGCAAAAAATATTAGCAAAAGCGCAAACACTCATCTCCGTCGTAGCCTACCAAGCGGCAATGGGCTATTGTATTGTACTGCCATGGACAAAGCCACGGAGGAGATAGAAAACCGCATGGACAAACACAACAATACTATTTTACTTTCTCGGCGCCGAATCCACGAGCCTTATTCTAACTGTTGTATTTTATAATCTTCAAAATAAAAATTCTGAATSTGCTCGTAATGGTGTCATTAACCAAAACCCACAAATGCCAGTCATCACCAACTGCACCTCCCGTCAAGCAAGCAACCATAACTTTGCGCTCAGTTCGTCAGCGTTTCGTTGTGTTCTTACCTTGGTGGTTTCTCCAGTTGAATYGGATTATCAGGTCAGGAATTTGCAAAAGTAGTCTTCGATATTCACTTTCGAAGTCTAAAAGTTGACGTTTAAAAACCAATATGCTTGGTTATCTTTTAACGACTTCTTTTTTTTTCGCAGGCCCTTCAACTCGCTGGGTTGCTCGTCTCCTCCTCTACCTCCAGCTCAACCAACTGCCTTAAAATGTGACGTCACGCCTGCCAAAAGGAGTGGGTAGGGAGCACAGAGCACAACACAATTATTGTACATACATTACATCACATTTGCATTGTCTTGTATGCCTATCCCTCTCAGCAGAGCAATTCATGACTGTTTGTGACTGATTATCACACTTCACACAAAGGATTATCGTCACATGAATAATTACTATTTTCCTCCAGATGTGAGGGAGTRWCGATACATAATGCCATCCACACAAACATCATGGGCGCTACTGCTCAGTGCTCTAACTCTCTCCCTCAGCAGTGACCTGCTCTGTGAGGCTCCTCTGACTGAGTGCTGGTGTGTTTGTCAATGCCTGCCGTTGCTGTGGCCCCCCTGATGAGAGATGCAGTTAGACGTATTGACTTGTGCTCAGCTTCCTCCCTCGCCACAGCATCAGCCACAGAGCTGACTGGATATTGGATAAATAGACAGGCAGGACCTTCAATATCATGTGAAGGACAYCATCATGTTCTCTCCCTGGATATGTCCCAAATGGCACTCTATTCCCTACATAGTGCATTACTTTTGACCAGAGGGCCCACAGGGCTCTGGTCAAAGGTAGTGCACTATATAGGGAATAGGGGGCCATTTGGGATGCACAGCTTCTCGCTCTGACAGGTCAGGCCCTGCTGTGAAAGAGCTGGTGGTGTGAAACAGTAGCTACGCTGTCACAGTATCAGTCAATATTGTAATATGGTTACATGGGTCTTTGGAATTAGTCATTTTATTGTATTGGCTGAGGGACGATTCTGTACTCTTCCCGGATTTAAAGGAATGGACTGGTGTAAGAGAAGTATGGTGGGAACTTGCRTGCTAGACCCAGYTTACGCCAATCCAATGTTKKTTTTTTAAATCCATGAGGGGGAGAGAAGGGTAGGTAAATAGGGAATTGTAATTCAGCCATTTGTTCATCCATAACATACACATCGTAATAAACAGCCAATATGAATAATTCATGTTTCACGTATGACTCATAGATTAAAATGTAAGGGTCAAGAAGATCACTGCCTCGCACACAACCACCAGAGCCAAATCCTTTTGTTATAAATCATGGCATTACGAATGGCAGAGCACTAAACTGTTGAAATATGTACAAGTAAAGGGTATGTAAGGCTATGTAAGATTGGCCTAAGCATGGGATAAAGAGTTTCCACCATGTTTCTTACACCAGCTCATTCCTTTTAAATTGAAACMATCTCAGAAATCCCAAGGATAGTATCTGTAGGTTAGAATAGAGAGAAGTCTATACACCCATTTTCTACACCCATTTTCCCAACGGCACCCTATTTATTCCCTGTATCGTGGACAGTAAGTAGGCCTGTATTTTTCCTTGAACATCTGCCCCCCCTGCTGTTCAAACAGAAAAACTACAAGCAGTTAACAAGAAAAAAAACCAGTATTCACTTCATCCTGATTTAATCTTGAGGCATCAACAAAAATGCATAACATGTTTATAAAAAAGGGAGTGAAAGACTTAAAAGAATAAAGGATTTTATTTAAATACGTTGTGCAAATAGTAGTAGTTCGGGTCCTTTACGTGACTCTGCAAAATCAATGCCAGGGAACATGTGAATGAGTGCTGAGAATCCTCCATCCCAGACCTCACCAGTGAAGCATGTCGTTCATAATGTGTCTTTGTGTTGTGTGGAAGCACATACAAATGCAGCAGGGTCCACTTTTACTGATGGGAGATGAGAAAATGAAGGGGACATGTCATCGYTGTCAGGAGGACTGAGTCAGTTGCAATCTGCTCTCTGTAGTTGGTGCTTCGATTATCTCCCCAGACATAAATTCCTCCTGGTGAATTGAGGTGAACGGAGAAATAGATTAGTCATCATGAACACAATAGTTATAATATCAGAGAAAGATAACAAATCTATTMAATGACAAGTAGCTAGTAGGGTGGGGCCACCAATAGACTAGTCTCGCGAGGCCTCCTAATTCTCGTTTAGTCTCGTTTACTCGATCAGAACKTGAGAAACCGAGACTATCGAAACACCAACATCAAAACGGAGAACCAACCTTGTCGTAGATTACTTTAACAATGAGCGAGCAGCTCGGACACGTCGCTACCTCTTCACCATTTTCCAAATCCTCCTGAAAGTAGAGATTAAATACAACAACCATCACAGGCTAGTTGGCACAACGTGACTCGCAGGGGATCTTCTCACGATGTACTTACTTTGGTTATGGCAAATCTGTCGCCACATGGGCAGGGAAAATAGTATGTCTCTTCATCCTCGTCATATTCAAAGTCCTCGATCTCAACTTCGTCGTGAAAGACCGACATTATGAGAGCCAATAATTTTATTCGTACCCAGCTAACTAGTTGGAGACATTCCTCTGTTTCGCGAAAGTGTGACGTGCGATATCTGCGCAGTCGCAGATCATCGCGTCATTAAAAGTAAGACTAAACATGACCACCAGGGGTACCATAGAGTTCTCTATCTTTGGTTATGCTCCTACAGTGCAGTCTGAAAGTATTCAGACCCCTTGACTTTTCCCCCCACATTTTGTTACGTTACAGCCTTATTCTAAAATTACAATTAAATGTTTTCTTCATCAATCTACACATAATACCCCATAATGACCAAGTGAAAACAGGTTTTAAGATTTTTTTGCTTATGTATTAAAAATAAAAAACAGAAATACCTTATTAACATAAGTATTCAGACCCTTTCCTATGAGACTCGAAATTGAGCTCAGGTGCTTCCTGTTTCCATTAATCATCCTTGAGATGTTTCTACAACTTGATTGGAGTCCACCTGTGGTAAATTCAATTGATTGGACATGATTTGAAAAGGCWAACACCTTTCAGAGCAAATACCAAGCCATAATAACAAAGGAATTGTCCGTAGAGCGCCGAGACAGGATTGTGTCAAGGCACAGATCTGGAGAAGGGTACCAAAAAATACAGCATTTAAGGTCCCGAAGAACACCGTGGCCTCCATCATTTTTAAATGGAAGTAGTTTGGAATAACCAAGACTCTACCTAGAGCTGGCCGCCCAGCCAAACTGAGTAATCGAGGGAGAAGGGCCTTGGTCAGGGAGTTAACTAAGAAGCCGATGGCCACTCTGACAGAGCTCCAGAGTTAATCTGTGGAGATGGGAGAAACTTCCAGAAGGACAACCATCTCTGCAGCACTCTACCAATCAGGCCTTTATGGTGGAGTGGCCAGACAGAAGCCACTCCTCAGTAAAAGGCACATGACAGCCCACTTGGACTTTGCCAAAATGCACGTAAAGGACTCAGACCATGAGAAACAAGATTCTCTGGTCTGATGAAACCAAGATTTTACTATTTGGCCTGAATGCCAAGTGTCACGTCTTGAGGAAACCTGGCACCATCCCTACAGTGAAGCATGGTGATGGCAGCATCATGCTGTGGGGGTGTTTTTCAGTGGCAGGGACTAGGAGACTAGTCATGATCGAGGGAATGATGGAACAGAGCAATGTACAGAGAGATCCTTGATGAAAACCTGCTCCAGAGCGCTCAGTACCTCAGACTGGGGCGAAGGCTCACCTTCCAACAGGAAAACGACCCTGAGCACACAGCCAAGACAACGCAAAAGTGGCTTTGAGTGGCCCAGCCAGAGCCCGGGTTGAACCAGATCGAGCATCTCTAGAGAGACCTGAAAATAGCTGTGCAGTGACGGTCCCCATCCAACCTGACAGAGTTTGAGAGGATCTGCAGAGAAGAATGGGAGAAACTCCCCAAATACAGGTGTGTCAATCTTGTAGAATCATACTCAAGAAGACTCMAGGCTCTAATCGCTGCCAAAGGTGCTTCAACAAAGTACTGAGTAAAGGGTCTGAATACTTATGTAAATGTGATATTTCCATTTTTTTATTGTGTGTAGATTGATGAGGGGGGAAAAACAATTTCATCCATTTTAGAATAAGGCTGTAACATAACAAAATGGGGAAAAAGTTAAGGGGTCTGAATACTTTCCGAATGCACTGTAAGCCAATTTTCCCAATTGGGACTTTGAATGAGAATAGAATGGTCTGCATCTGTCTTGATTAAGTRAGTGTGATCCACTAATGTATCCTGATAAAATTCACAGATGTCACACCTGACAAAAATAAATCGATGGGAATTGATGAAGGTTTTTGTCTCTGCAACACCTCCTGTGTGCAATAATWCATTGGGTAAACGCTTTAACTTATCAATGTGAACGTTACCTAGTTGCCTAACTAAGCTATGGGTTAAACCACAACAGATTAATAAGCACCTGCCTGCACAGGGAGAGAGAAAAAATACATTGTTGAAACGCATATGAAGTTGAATGTTTTCTTCTTGTTTCAAATTYTAGGTTGAGTCATGGGGTGAATCCAAGCATTCAAGAAGAAAATGTAAAAAATTCAAGGACACAAAGTTCATATATAGGAGGTAAATTAGAATTAAACAGACCCTCAGGTTTGGCTACATGCTTTCACCATTACTCCTACAACTTGTCTTTGCCCACCAGCTGGTCAAAGGGTTATGTTTCAGCGACCTTTAATCCCCAAAGGACATATGATCTCAAACACATTACCCACAATGATTTAAGTCAACCCAATTAGAAACTTAATGTCAGCACTGTAGTCCCACAAGTTTCATCAGAATGTCTTCCAGTCAGAGAATGCCATGGAGACCCATTCTCCTATGAGTGAGGAGTGACCTCACTCAGTCGAATGTACCAGAGATTTATGGCCTCCGCTTCATATCTGTATAAAGATACGACCAGATRGATCAGGTGATGTGGAAGAATTAAGGAATTAATGGACACATTTTTATTTATGTCTCTCCATGTTTGTTTGTCCCATCATTCAGCTACAGCATTATTCGACTATTGGGGCAGTTCTAGGAAGCAAGACTTTGTGAGAGGAACAACAAAAAAATAGAATGAGATAGCTTCTGTAGTACTAGCATGAGAGAGTGACACATTTTTAGGCCTTACTGCCCCCCCCCCCCAAAAAAAAATGAATTGACCTAATCGTATCAGCATTGCTTTTCAGGATTATTTTGACTTGGGATTCTCCACTTTACCCAGATCTGACATGGTCTTCCTGTAGTAATCACAAACACAAATACACACACAATCAGCAGTGAGATTTGACAGGTTCCAGGCGCTACAGGCTTTACATCACTTCTCCATACAGGTCAAAGTACCATAGACCTGGGGAACAGATAAACCACTCCTTCCACTTCTTGGATTTCTCACCTTATCAAAATGATGATTCTGTGAAATGCTCATTTGGGATCTGGATTGGGCACAATTACATTTTGTAGGCCTAATTCTGAAATATCTTGAGAATTCCCTTACTTGGAATTGGTTATAGGTAATGAATGTGATTTTAGGCTGTTGAGCATGCTTGTACATCACATTAAGGTGCTGAACTACTTATCYAACTGAGCTGTGTGTGTGAATTAACAGTACCTTTCTAGGGTATGTTACATCACATGATTAAAGACCCAGTTACTCATGGAATCATCTGTGTGTCACGTAGCGTCTTCCAAGTACAACCTATTATGCTATTTGATTCTGAGAACTCTTGATGGAAGATCATCAGTGCACAAAGCCCTAAGAGATTTGCTGCCAGAGTGAAACTATGAAATAAGACGATTCATGTTATGAGGCTGGATGGAACTCGTGAGGAAGGATGAACACATGAATAGGGGAAACAACAAGAGAACCAGCCTCATGTGATCATCAGTCGTAAACARCAAACCCVGAGAKRATAATTGCATAAGCAGAGTCAGCAAGGGTGAATTAAGTGGATTTGTCAATTAAGACTTCAGAAGGCTCGACTATGCTCAACGGAAAAACATCATCCCAAATTCTWAAAGGGATGAGTCAACACATGATAGGCTGAAATTCAATTGGGACACTGAACTTATTCTTCCAGCAAGTGAAAGTTGACTTAGTCCGCATCAGTATTGGGAATTATTGAATGTTCAGGCAGCTGGTCAGTGGTTGCCRTTCTTCACCGTATCACTGGTTCCATCAGTTTCTAGTGGCCTGAGTGTTACGTAAACCCAACGTGGGTTTCTKTAAKGAAATTCAATATACTGTGGTTTATCTGTATGTTGTATCAAACTCTTTTTTGACCAGGAAAGTAGACTGAGAATGCATTATCTTCTAGACCTACAGCAATGAGCAGGGGAGGAAGAGAAAGGTTGAATAAGTGAATTGGAAGCATTACCATTGGCTCTAACCTGTAGCYGGCAGGGAATCTAATCCAATTAAATTCTGTTTAGCTAGAAATCAAATTTGTGCTCCCATTTGTTACATCAGCTCTACAGAGACACTTAATGCTAATACAAAGGGGGATGCCATTGGATTACCGCTGAAAAGGATAGTTCAGATGAGGGAACAAAKGCTTCACATGAAATGGCACCCTATTCCTTATACACTACATCACTTTTACCAGCATAACCTCGTCCCCAGGCTAATTGCTCTGGAGCCGGCTGGTGGACAAGACTAGACACAGCCTCGCATAACCCCGGGGCCCTATAAAGAGATATCTCGTGCCATTTAGGATTCACCCAAGATACACTGGCGGTCCCGGATCTACAGAATCACCAGCTGAACTGTATTACATGGCTGCTTGTATCACAAGGCTCTAGACTAGGAGACAATGTCCTACTCGTGTTTACTATACATTTTGTGRTCCTCTGTAGCTCAGTTGGTAGAGCATGGCGTTTGCAACACCAGGACAGTGGGTTGATTCCCAGGACCACCCGTATATAAAATGTATGCACTGTAAGACGATTTGGATAAAACTGCTAAATTGCATATATTGTTAGTGTATTATTATTATAATATAATAGATAATAATATGTTAATATATGCGATTTTTATTATATATTCTGATATTATCTTCATTAGCAAGACATAACCAGGCCGAATGAAATACATGGGTTAACAGGTTTCACTGAAYGGAGTCCACTCAGTCCACATGAACTCATATAAAAGCGGCATTTTGAAGAATTCAAGAATTTGCTCATGTGATTTTAGTTGATGTATTGCTGTTGATGACTCCTGTATGTCTCTTGTCTCTTTAACGAGTGCTTATTGACGGCTCCTTGCGTTCCTGGCCCCTGTCCCTGATCAGGAGACCATCTTCTGGCGTCCAGGCAAAGACATGTCTTTATGGGGATGATGACTGTACAACATCTGCGCACAGTCCATATGTTGAACAGTCAAGGTATATTTAAAAAAACAACGCTGACCCTGTTTGGATGGCGGAGAATGTGTCTCACAACAAGTCAAGTTATTGACTTTGCACGCCAAGTCCGACATTTTTATATAGAGAGTACTAATGGAAGAACGTGGTCAATGACGAGCACCAATTGACCTTATTCTTCTATTTCTCTCTAATGAAAAGCCATTGGACAACGGGTTGACATTAATGGCATTTATTAACTCTTCCTTAATATTAACCACTACAAATTGGCCTCAGTTTACTTACAATGTTGACAGATTTGTTTTTGATTGACTTAAGTCAATTAGAAGTGACAATACTTTACCTTATCTGAACTGAGGTCCTGTACAAAAACAATCCCTAGTTCCTAGTTCCCTAGGAAAGTTGTAGGGCTGGACCAGGGTCTGTTTTTTGTACCGGGTCTAACTGTTAGTAGAATGCTTGACATACAGTGAGTATATGAAACATTAAGAACACCTGTTTCCATGACATAGACTGACCAGGTGAATCCAGGTGAAAGCCATGATACCTTATTGATGTCACTTGTTAAATCCACTTCAGTCAGTGTAGATGAAGGGGAGGAGACAGGTTAGAGAAGGCTATTTAATCCTTGAAATACTTGAGACGTGGATTGTGTATGTGTGCCATTCAGATGGTGAATGGGCAAGACAGAACATGTAAGTGCCATTGAACGAGTATGGTAGTAGGCGCCAGGCACACCGGTTTGTGTCCTCTGGGGGGGGTGTTACAACTCAATATTAGGAAGGTGTTCCTAATGTTTGGTATACTTAATGTATGTTCATCATCAGAAGAACGGGGCACTTAGGCAGTGGGTCATGTAAATATCTGGGAAGTCAGTCCTTTGATATGGCTACCCCTGGTCTGGTGAGATGAGTTTTAAGTGGCAATGGGATCAGGGGAGTTACTGTAGCAGGGGCCCAGGCCCCTCAAGTCGACAGCCCATTCTCTGCAGGGACTCTGTTCTGGCGTCCTGGCATAGCTCTGTGCTGGCTGGCCTCTTGAGAGAGTGCGTCAGAACACAGGCTGGCATGCACTCCAGTCACCAACATAAAAGACAACTGTTGCGGAGCTCCAAGTCCACCTGCCCTGATCCAGCTAACACTTACCAAACTCACTTTTCCTTATAGCTTTGTGAGAGCTTATTATTAACATTGCTTGGCTAGCCAGCGCTGTTCATGCTTGAGTCTTCTGCGAGAAAGCTATTCCTCACTTTGACTATAAAGAGGTGATTGTTAGACCAACTGGTTTAACAAGACGCCCAGGGCCAGATTCCCGGACACAGTCTTTGACCTTGAAACATGTTCAATGGAGATTCTTCATCAAAGRTGCTTTAGTCCAAGAATACACATTTAGAAAAGAGGGTTCCTTAAGGGTTCTTTGGGAAAGGTGATGGTTCTATGTGGAATCATAATGACTAAAGTAACCATTTGGCTCATTAGAATATTTTGGGACGTGGTTTGCTCACAGGTCTTTTTGAGCAACTGTGTGTAAGAGTGTCTTGCATCAATTGAGAACTGTTGTCTAAATCAAGGTTTATCAATTCTCTCCTTAGAAACCCCTGGCAGTTGCAGAGCTAGCACAGCTGATTAAACTAGTCAATTAACACCTGGAAATGTAACAATATAATATGGCTAACCAGAAAAAATCATAATGTATGGCTCTTCAAAAGGTCATTTGTAGAACCTTTGAGATGAGGAAAGGTTTTTATAGAACCATTCTCCATAAAGATTCTATAAAGAATCATTGAAAGGGGTTCTATACGGCACCAAAAATTCGAATCAAATCAAATCACGTTACAGTATTTGTCACATGCGCCGAATAAAACCGGTGTAGACCTTACCGTGAAATGCTTACTTACAAGCCCTTAACCAACAATGCCATTTTAAAGAAAATAAAAGTGAAGAAAATATTTACGAAATAAACTAAAGTATAAAGAAAGTAACACAATAAAATGCAAATATGGTGTTGCAGCTGTAAAAAAAACAATTGAGGATCTGAGGACCCATGCCAAATCTTTTTAGTCTCCGGAGGGGGAATAGGCGTTGTCGTGCCCTCTTCACAACTGTCTTGGTGTGTTTAGACCATAGTTTGCGGTGATGTGGAAACCAAGGAACTTGAAGCTCTCTACCTGCTCCACTACAGTCCCGTCGATGTGAATGGGGGCGTGCTCGGCCCTCCTTTTCCTGTAGTCCATACTCATCTCCTTTGTCTTGCTCGCATTGAGGGAGAGKTTGTTGTCTCTGACCTCCTCCCTATAGGCTGTCTCATCGTTGTTGGTGATCAGGCCTAMTACCACCGTTGTGTCRTCGGCAAACTTAAAGCCTGTGGGGAAGCACCTGCTTTCAATATTCTTTGTATCCCTCATTTACTCAAGTGTTTCCATTATTTTGGCAGTTACCTGTATATGAGTGCTGCCAAAATGCAAAGTAYATACTACACTGAGGGGTCATCTAGGAGCACTTCATTAGCCTGGTCCCAAATCTGTTTATGCAGTAGGTGTTGACAAGACAGCACGTCACCGCGAAGAGATAGGCCGGCAGTCACAACATGTCCTCACTCAGTCACTCTCTTTCATTTCTTCAATAGATGTTTCCAAGACCAAGGAACTGTCTGGAGTCATACAAGTCTACACACACCGTCTCTCTCACAGYTTATCTGTGTCAGGACATTAACATTCCCCTTATCACATTAAGTGTCACGTTCGCTGGAATAATTATCGGACAAAACTTCAGCGCGATATGGTTTCCACATAATATTTATTTGAAAACGCACAAAACAACAAAGAAAGAAACAAACAACGAACCGGTGGAAAAAATGCTACTTAAATATGATACTTAAAGCTGCCTCTAATTGGGAATCATACCAAACACCAACATAGAAAAACTAAACTAGAACCCCACATAGAAAATAATAACTAGAAAAAMMCCCAGTCACGCCCTGACCTACTATACCATAGAAAAACAAAGGCTCTCTATGGTCAGGGCGTGACATTAAGTYCAGGCTATGTTTGGAACCATACTCATGGTTTGGGTTGTCCCCAGGATCATGAGTGCTAGATGACGTTAAAAAATGAAGAGAAATATTTCACTGCACCCAGGACCTTTTTGTCATACACTTTTGTTGGAGTGAATGTCACAAGGCAGAGTGGAATTTCAGAATGTGGGCCAACGACCTTCATTTGATAATAAGACACATCATTTTTACATCATGTCTGTTCATGAAACAGCTCTTAATGGGTTCCGTATGACTAAGAAAGAATTGGACCGTAAAATGTGATTATTGTTGGATGGAATATGTTGTAAAAAAAATCCCTTCAGTTTGGATTAGGGTCTCCGGATGGATTCAATGTCAGTTGACACATTTTATGTAATCATATGTTTGTATTGGAGTTAAACCAATCTGTATAATTATCATTAACCATTCATCATGTTGTAAAGCCCCCAACATAAACATTGCATAGGCAAACACAAACCACAAAAGGCTTGTTCAGTATGGTATGAGCAAGGTCACAATAAATGGATTACTGTGAGGCGTGCAAATTGTGTGTTAATTGACGATGGGTGCACTCTACTCTACCTCTCCCATCTTACAGTATCACACCCCCTACTCTACCTCTCCCATCAGACAGTATCACACCCTCTACTCTACCTCTCCCATCNACAGTATCACACCCTCTACTCTACCTCTCCCATCTTACAGTATCACACCCTCTACTCTACCTCTCCCATCTTACAGTATCACACCCCCTACTCTACCTCTCCCATCTTACAGTATCACACCCCCTGCTCTACCTCTACCTCTCCCATCTTACAGTATCAGACCCCCTACTCTACCCCTCCCATCAGACAGTATCCCATCCACTTCCCTGCCCAGCCTTAATGGCTACAACTGGAGTAGCTTTATATAACGATGGTGAGGGATTGGCTATGAGACACGAGGGGCCTGGTATTGATGATTCTAGCACACAAATGACGGAGAACAAACAATGTAATCTCATGATCATCCATCAGGAATGAAAAACACCGGTTTAGAATAGATCAACTCTTGTTTCAACTAATAAACTAATCATGGTAGTCAGTCTGGACCTTGGTTATTTGAATCAGTTAGGTTAGTACTGGGCTGGCTTTGAACGTCAGCCTGTTTCCATCCAGTAGCCTTCCAGGACTGGAGTYGAAGACCCTCCTCAGCTCAACCTGATTCCCCTGACATGGTGAACTCACGTAGCCCTGTTGCGTGTGATTTTGTTTTTCTCGGGAAACCTAGAATAATCAGTAATGTCCTCCTCAAGAATATTAGACGCAGGTCGACAGGAGGCCTCTTGAGGTCATGTTAAGCCGTTCCAGTCTGTCTGTCAGGGCCATTGTGKCCATTGGAGATATCAAACCTCTCCTGGAGTGGAGTGTGAGTAACAGGAGCGGAACACAAATCCCTTTTTCCAGAGGCCACAGATGAAGTGAGCTTACTGAGAGTCCACTGTTGGAAACATTATATTTCTCTTTAGACCTATTGCGTTTTATGTAGCAGCCATTTTTTTTTCATAAAAAAAAAAAAACCTCAAATAATTGTCCATGGGATGGAGAGGGATGGTAGATCAAGTATAATAATTTGCATTTGTGACTGCATGTGTGCTTGTGTGGGCATGCCTGTGTATCTGTGTGACAGTGTTCTCTCTATAATATACAGTGAAGCCATAAAAGGCCACTGTTTGTCTGATGGTGGGGAGATGTAAAGTTCTGGCTCCAGTGTAGCTCAGTAGTTACGTTATATTTATAGCCTCAGATCAAGTGGTCCGGCCCATCCCTGTCACCCCACTGCCCAGTCCCCGGGTACTGCTGCTCTTAAACCAATCAAGCAGAGACTAGGACTGGTCTTCTCCCTCAACTCTCTGTCTGCTCTGACTCCTCTAGCAAAGAGCACACAGGCTGAGGCTGCCGCACTCACAGGTAGGAGGACACTTCTCCGGACACTTCTCTCTCTACTCTGGCTCTGTCCACTGTTCTGGTAACTGACTACTGGTCTACTCTCTTTTTTACACTTCCTTTGGTTATTCTAGACATCGGTATGTTGATTTCTGTCTGTTCCACTGCTTCCACCTCACTTGCTAACTGCAGCCACTCACACAGCTGAGGCTGAGCTGCAGACGCTTTCTTCAGGCTAGAGCTTGTTCTCTTGGCAGCAAGTGAGCTTTTTGGATTTGTGAAACTTTGTGATGCTTTAGAGCTAACCCTCATCCTTTTTAATTAGGTGGTTGATGTTTGTTTGATACATTTTGTTTCAGATTAGTTTCAAATGCTTTGATAAATACAGATATCAATAGCTATCAGTAACTACCCACTGGGCACACGTAATTTCAGTAAAGTTACTTGGAACCAACTGGAATATACACTACCGTTCAAAAGATTGGGTCACTTAGAAATGTCCTTGTTTTTGAAAGAAAAGCAAAAAAATGTGTCCATTAAAATAACATCAAATTGATCAGAAATACAGTGTAGACATTGTTAATGTTGTGAATGACTATTGTAGCTGGAAACGGCAGATTGTTAATGGAATATCTACATAGGCGTACAGAGGCCCATTATCAGCAACCATCACTCCTGTGTTCCAATGGCACGTTGTGTTTAAAGGCTATTGATCATTAGAAAACCCTTTGCATTATGTTAGCACAACTGAAAACGGTTGTACTGATAAAGAAGCAATAAAACTACCTTCTTAACTAGTTTAGTATCTGGAGCATCAGTATTTGTGGGTTCGATTACAGGCTCAAAATGTCCAAAAACAAATAACTTTCTTCTGAAATCCGTCAGTCTATTCTTGTTCTAAGAAATGAAGGCTATTCCATGCGAGAAATTGCCAAGAAACTGAAGATCTCGTACAACGCTGTACTACTCACTTCACAGAACAGAGCAAACTGGCTCTAACCAGAATAGAAAGAGGAGCGAGAGGCCCCGGTAAAAACTGAGCAAGAGGACAAGTACATTAGGAGACTAGTGAGAAAACAGGCAGAGTCCCTTCTGTTCAGTTTCTGTTCTTTTCCCATCTTAATCTTTCTTTTTATTGGCCAGTCTGAGACATGGCTTTTTCTTTGCAACTCTGGCTAGAAGGCCAGCATCCGAAGCGCATCGATCAATTAGCCTTTAAAAATGATAAACTTGGATTAGCTAACACAACGTGCCATTGGAACACAGGAGTGATGGTTGCTGATAATGGGCCTCTGTACGCCTATGTAGATATTCCATTAAAAATCAKACATTTCCAGCTCCAATAGTAATTTACAATATTAACAATGTCTATACTGTATTTCTGATCAATTTGATGTTATTTTAATGGACAAAAAATGTGCTTTTTTTTTTCGAAAACAATGACATTTCTAAGTGACCCCAAACTTTTGAACGGTAGTGTATGTTGAATTGACGTCTGTGCCCAGTGGGTATGTTTTAGAATGACTATTTGGCAGTTAGTTTCAAAAAGGCCTTGGCAGTAGTCTCCCCTGCAGATTCTGAAAGTTTAAAGTGCTATTTACAGTTTCAAATGAATAATTCAATAGCAGTGCATAGATAGAATACAAGCAGATGACATCAGGCCACAACCTCTCAACCCTCTTTGGCAAATTCTTAGATCTTAGATTGTACTCCAAGTAGGCCTGGATATGTATGCTCTTTTGCAAAAACTTTGACCTGCTACGATGAAGTGATGCGAGATGGACTGAAAGCTGAAGAGTACGTCGTCTTTGAAAACAAAGAGCGGCTGAATACAGGAATTAGTGCAGTGTGGCTGGATGAAATTAGATGGAGTTTTGGGTGGGCTGGGCAGTTGCCTGAAGGGCCACGTTTTTGGAGTGGGGATGCCCYTCCATGGTAGGGGCCCTGGAGTCACTCATCGTGATCTTTTATTAGCCATGGTGTCATGGTAGTGTCGTGACAATTTGTGTGGCCTGTAAGACTCTATGGCCCTGCAATGAGATTATGGCTAAAGCAACAAATGGTGGTCCAGGGACCAATGTTTGGTCTGTAACAGTATAATTACAATAATAGAGATCCATTGTAGACCTTGAATTAGACAGGAGATTGAGGGGAAATTAGATCTCGTTGGGCTTAATGTACGAATCCATGTACTGTAGTAAAAGGGTCTGAACTACTACTAACGCCTGCCAAAGGTTTTGAGCATGACTCTGATTTGGGAATGGATGAATTGAGGTCTTTGTTGTGGTAGGGAAATGGGACAGGAAGTCAACTGAAATTAGATTTGGATTGTTATAGGCTACTGCATGTGACAGTGTGTCACAACTACGCTCATGTCTTATTCTGAAAATTGGAAGTATCTACACATCATGACAGAGATCTATCTGCATCTTATACCCAACACTTTTCAGATTTTTCTAGACTACAGGGGGGAGGAAGTATGTCAATGTGCTGGTGAATAAAGTCTGCAATGCAGGTTTAATTGAATTAGCCTATTTCTTGAGACTTGAAGACAAAGTTCTTCAGTTGTCCTTGACAGATCAAATTAACCTGCAAACCATTTGTGGAGGTGAACGAGTTACGTTGACTGTTGTGGTGTGTGTTGGAGGAGAAGGAGTTACGTTTGAGTGTTGTTGGTGTGTGTGGAGGAGAAGGAGGTACGTTGAGTGCTGTGGTGTGTGTGGAGGAGAAGGCAGTTAGGTTGAGTGTTGTGGTGCGTGTGGAGGAGAAGGAGTTACGTTGAGTGTTTGTGGTGTGTGTGGGGGAGAAGGAGTTACGTTGAGTGTTGTGGTGGTGTGGAGGAAGACGTTACGTTGAGTGTTGTGGTGCGTGTGGAGGAGAAGGAGGTACGTGGAGTGTTGTGTGGGTGTGGAGGAGAAGGAGTTAGGTTGAGTGTTGTGGTGCGTGTGGAGGAGAAGGGGGTACGTTGAGTGTTGTGGTGCGTGTGGAGGAGGAAGGAGTTAGGTTGGAGTGTTGTGGTGCGTGTGGAGGAGAAGGAGTTACGTTGAGTGTTTGTGGTGCGTGTGGAGGAGAAGGAGGTACGTGGAGTGTTGTGGTGCGTGTGGAGGAGAAGGAGTTAGGTTGAGTGTTGTGGTGCGTGTGGAGGAGAAGGGGGTACGTTGAGTGTTGTGGTGCGTGTGGAGGAGAAGGAGTTAGGTTGAGTGTTGTGGTGCGTGTGGAGGAGAAGGAGTTACGTTGAGTGTTGTGGTTGCGTGTGGAGGAGAAGGAGTTACGTTGAGTGTGTGGTGCGTGTGGAGGAGAAGGAGTTAGTTTGAGTGTTGTGGTGCGTGGTGGAGGAGAAGGAGTTAGTTGAGTGTTGTGGTGCGTGTGGAGGAGAAGGAGGTACGTTGAGTGTTGTGGTCGTGTGGAGGAGAAGGAGGTCGTTGAGTGTTGTGGTGTGTGGTGGAGGAGAGGAGGTACGTTGAGTGTTTGTGGTGTGTGTGGAGGAGAAGAGGATACGTTGAGTGTTGTGGTGCGTGTGGAGGAGAAGGAGGTACGTTGAGTGCTTGTGGTGTGTGTGGAGGAGAAAGGGAGGTACGTTGAGTGTTGTGGTGCGTGTGGAGGAGAAGGAGTTACGTTGAGTGTCTGTGGTGTGTGTGGAGGGACGGAGTTAGGTGAGTTTGTGGTGTGTGTGGAGGAGGAAGAGTTAGGTTGATGTTGTGGTGTGTGTGTGGAGGAGAAGGGTTAGGTTGAGTGTTGTGGTGTGTGTGGAGGAGAAGGAGTTACATATGAGTGTTGTGGTGTGTGTGGAGGAGAAGGAGTTAACGTTGAGTGTTGTGGTGTGTGTGGAGGAGAAGGAGTTACGTTGAGTGTTGTGGTGTGTGTGGAGGAGAAGGAGTTACGTTGAGTGTTGTGGTGTGTGTGGAGGAGAAAGGAGTTACGTTGAGTGTTGTTGTGGTGTGTGGAGGAGAAGGAGTTACGTTGAAGTGTTGTGGTGTGTGTGGAGGAGAAGGAGTTACGTTGAGTGTGTGGTGTGTGGTGGAGGAGAAGGAGTTACGTTGAGTGTTTGTGGTGTGTGTGGAGGAGAAGGAGTTACGTTGAGTGTTGTGGTGTGTGTGGAGAGAAAAGGAGTTCGTTGAGTGTTGTGGTGTGTGTGGAGGAGAAGGGAGTTACGTTGAGTGTTGTGGTGTGTGGTGGAGGAGAAGGAGTTACGTTGAGTGTTGTTGGTGTGTGTGGAGGAGAAGGAGTTACGTTGAGTTGTTGTGGTGTGTGTGGAGGAGAAGGAGTTACGTTGAGTGTTGTGGTGTGTTGTGGAGGAGAAGGAGTTTACGTTGAGTGTTGTGGTGTGGTGTTGTGGAGGAGAAAGGAGTTACGTTTGAGTGTTGTGGTGTGTGTGGAGGAGAAAGGAGTTACGTTGAGTGTTTGTGGTGTGTGTGGAGGAGAAGGAGTTACGTTGAGTGTTTGTGGTGGTGTGTGGAGGAGAAGGAGTTACGGTTGAGTGTTGTGGTGTGGTGTGGAGGAGAAGGAGTTACGTTGAGTGTTGTGGTGTTGTGTGGAGGAGAAGGAGTTACGTTGAGTGTTGTGGTGTGTGTGGAGAGTAGAAGGAGTTACGTTGAGTGTTTGTGGTGGTGTGTGGAGGAGAAGGAGTTACGTTGAGTGTTGTGGTGTGTGTGGGAGGAGAAGGAGTTACGTTGAGTGTTGTGTGTGGTGTTGTGGAGGAGAAGCAGTTACGTTGAGTGTTTGTGGTGTGTGTGGAGGAGAAGGAGTTACGTTGAGTGTTGTGGAGGAGAACAAGGAGAAGGAAGAGGAAGGAAGGTGTGTAGCTCTGTTCCAAACTCCTCCTATTGAGTCATGGACATCAACGTCAGCACACCGCCTCCCCGCCCCTGCCAACAGCTGCTCCAAATACTTTATCTTGTCATCCTGAGATCGTGGATCATCCGGGTCCATTCCAAAACGGGGAGAGGAGGAAGACAGGGGAGGCAAAGAGGGAGAGAGGCCTAGAAATATCCACTGCTGTCGTAAACCTCTGCCAGAAACAACCTGTGGAATGAAGTCTCCTATTATAAGAAAGAGATACRCAATGAAATGCATCACTGCATACCTCATTGTCAATTACTTCAAACTCTGCTCCTCTGCAGTGTTGTATTGTGTACCACTGGGTGGCTACCACAGGAGGCTGCTGAGGGGAGGACGGCTCATAATAATGACTGGAACGGAGCGAATGGAATGGCATCAAACCATGTGTTTGGAGTATTTTACACCATTCCACTCATTCCACTCCAGCCATTACCACAAGCCCGTCCTCCCCAAATAAGGTGCCACCAACCTCCTGTGGCGTCTACCCCATAGAAATGGACTTACTAAAAAGTCCCCCAGACCTCAGACTGCCACAGATTGCCACAGACTGCCACAGACTGCCCCCTCAAAGTTCATTCTAACTCTATGATCTATGCAAGGCGTCTGGCTGTCTGTCCAGGACAGAGGGGGGACACAGTGGAACTCACTGGGGACYTCCTGCCCCACAAAGGATCATGAGCGGGATAACTAGGGGTTAGCCAGGGCTGAATGGGGAGACACAGCTGCGGGGCCCAGAGCAGACTTTGGCACAGCATGCCACCCCTTCTCTCTCYTCCATCTTTACAGGCTTGAGTCATCTTTCCACTGTATCCCAGAGCTACACATTGTGTTTTACTAGAATAGGCATACATTGTTGTGTATTGTTCTTACTGTACACCAGCTAGGATTTTTGGACCAAATACATGATATAAAATTCAATCGTATGAGTACACCTAGCATTTAAATAAGTATTCATTGATACAATTAGCATTTCACCAGGCACAGATGTCAATTCAACGTCTATTCCATGTTGGTTCAACGTCATTTCATTGAACCAGTGTGTGCCCAGTGGGAACTACAGTATTTACATTTCTGGCTGATTACAACATTCTACCACTTTAAATGTGAAGCTCTCRGCTGTGTCCTCAGCTGATGCGATAGCTCACCAAAGCAGCTGATTGCGTGACCAATTTRCTCTCGCGGACTTCCTTCTCCGAGCTCTCATTGTGACTTGAATTTTGGTCCATTGATTGAATGTTACGAGAATGTTGTTCTCAGTTGTTCATAATACCCAAATTGAATTAATTACTCAGYCTGAAAGCCAGAATTTGTAAGAAACTGGTTGAAATGAATCAGGCGGAGGCCCAGCTACAATTGTCAGGAATGTTTATTTAGAGAGCTCTGACGTGCATATACAAAAACGTTCCTTTTATCCCTTCTCTTATACTACGCACATACATACACACWATATTTGGATTATCCCCTGAAGTCTCACCATAGTTTATTACCACTCAGCTGACAGTTCCAGTCCCCCCCAGATACGGAAAACCTGGAGGGGCTCTCGCTGTCTTATCTTATCTCCACAGAGTTATAGCTGGGTCGGTTCAAACATAGGTTAAGGAGTCTCTTTGCTTTCTTTCGGCACATACATACATTCCCTTCTTCCCCAATGGTTATCATTTTTAATTACCCCTTGTCCATGCTACATAACCTCTAATCCTAATGGTTAAGTTTCTGGGTAGAATTATTKAATCATTTATCTTAAACCTTGATAAAATATTTTAAAATTGAACCACAGAGATACTTTTATTTCAGCTACGTTAGTACATTAGTAAGCCTTATATGTCGTAGTCTAGTGCATTATGTCATTACATCACATTGACCTTGTGGTCTCATGGTTATTGAGATCAATCCACTATTAAAATTACATCACATGTTGATCAAAATCAAATTTTACCGTGAAATGCTTACTTACAAGAACTTAACCAGCAATGCAATTTTAAGAAAATATAGTTAAGAAAATACTTACTAAATAAACTAAAGTAAAAAATAAAATACAAATATATTTAAAAAATGGAAGAATCATGAAACACTGAAACCAATTTTTCACTCAGGGGAAAAACTTCAATATAAGTCACATTTTCACTCAGTCTCCCATTGAAGAAACTGGGTGACTCTAAATGTTTATGTCCTCTTTTACAGGCAAGAGAGCAAAGGGAGAGATTTGATCCAAAATGGCGGAACGCTACGACTGCCATTACTGCAAGGAGTCCCTGTTTGGGAGGAAGTATGTGCTCAGGGAAGCGAACCCCTACTGTGTGAAGTGCTACGAGAACCTGTACTCTAACTCCTGTGAAGAGTGCAAGAAGTCCATTGGCTGCAGCAGCAGGGTAGGTGGTCCACTAAATGTGGTGGTGTACAGTAGAGTTTACCAGTACCCTAATTCGCTATACTGTGATAGGTTGTATTCCTTCCTACTAGTATTCACTTAATTTCTATTRCCCAGGTGTTAAACAGAACWTGGAATTAGAACATGAGTCGATGGAATTAAAACACAAATAGCCCAGACCCAGGCACAGTCATTGACCTAGAGGGACACAGGACATACCACTATGCACCGACTCTCAGCACCTTAGCACACATGCACTCACTTATGCACACACGCACCCACACAGATATACACACACACACACACACACACACACATATACGTTCAAGCTACACACACATCACAACTGCTGCTACCAGACTCTCATTATGACTGCTTAATACACTGCTCAAAAAAATAAAGGGAACACTTAAACAACACAATGTAACTCCAAGTCAATCACACTTCTGTGAAATCAAACTGTCCACTTAGGAAGCACCATAGTTGCAGTTCGTGCTGACTACAAATATCACACAGAAAATTATCAATGGAAATCATAATTTATCAACTCAGTGGTCTGGATTTGTAGAGTCACACTCAAAATTAAAGTGGAAAACCACAACTACAGGCTGAATCACAACTCTTGATGTAAGTGTTACATTAAAAACAAGTCAAGAATGAGGGCTCAGAGTGTCATAAGTGTGGCACTTCCCGACGTGCCTGATATGACCTCCCTTACACACCATGGGCATGCTCCCTAGATGAGGTGGCGGCATGGTCTCCTGAAGGGACTCTCCTCCCAACTGGACTAAAGCATTCCGCCACATTCCTGGACAGCTCTGTGGTGAACGGTGGCGTTGGTGGATGGAGCCGAGACACATGTTGTCCCAGATGTGCCAATTTTGGATTCAGGTCCTGGGGAACGGGCGGCCCAGTCCATAGCATTCAATGCCTTCTCTTGCAGGAACTGCTGACACATCCAGCCACATGAGGTCTTAGCATTGTCTTGGCATTAGAAGAACCAGGGCAACCGCACGGCTAACCGGCCATATGGTTCACAAGGGGTCTGGAGGAGTCTCATCTTCGGTACTAATGGGTCAAG
>NC_036867.1:34765202-34799689 GCF_002910315.2 Salvelinus sp. IW2-2015 | reverse complement strand
TGCACAAAGGCGGAGGTAGCGGTCCTGACTGTGGTTGTTGCCATCCACGGCCTCCTCCACGTCCTTCTGATGTACTGGCCTGTCTTTCCTGGTAGCGCCTCCATGCTCTGGACACTACGCGACCAGACACAGCAAACCTTCTTGCCACACAGCTCGCTTGATGTGCCATCCTGGATGACTGCACTACCTGAGCCACTTGTGGGTTGTAGACTCCGTCTCATGCTACCACTAGAGTGAAAGCACCGCAGCATTCAAAAGTGACCAAAACATCAGCCAGAAGCATAGGAACTGAGAAGTGGTCTGTGTTCACCACCTCAGAACCACTCCTTTATTGGGGGTTGTGCCCTGCTAATGCTATAATTTCCACCTTTTGTCTATTCCATTTGCACAACAGCTCAGTGAATTTAATTTTCAATCGTGTTAAAGAAAAAAGTATTTAATAAGAATGTTTCATTCATTCAGATCTAGGATGTGTTATTTTAGTGTTCCCTTTATTTTTTTGTTTTGAGCAGTGTAGTACACAATTTAAACACTTGCCCCCCAATCCCCCCTTCCATAATCCACGTGTAAATATTGGACTATAAATAGTGCCTTCCAGATTTGTACTTATATAATGTTTATTCTATTCTTCTGCCATTTACTTTATGTTCATATTCCTATATTTTATTATTTCTTGTCATTGTTGCATGAAGGAACCTGCAAGTAAGCATTTCGTTGGACAGTCAACACCACATGTATCACATACGACTAATAAAACGTGAAACTTGAAGCTTGTGGCTTCCTAGTTCGCATTCTTGCCTTGCGTTTTTTCAGCAATTTGTGTCACTTTACATGATCATTAGTGTCACAGATGAGATGACTGTCACTCCCCCTGGATTGGCCTGGAGGGGGGCTCATCTGTGCCGAATGTCCCTGTCCCCTGTAGCAGCTAGCCAGTCATCCGTCCTAGGCCTCTTTCAGTTTATCTAACACATAGCTGTGAATACCACCCCTGCTCCCATCTCAGTCATTATTCAGTCATTCATCTAAATTGGTAGCTAATTAAGCACATGTTGTCACACATCCATTGTCACCACGCCTCCAGCAGATAGGAGTTGAGTTGAGGTCACTGCCATGGCAGATCACTACAACACAGTGTGTGGTAATCTTAACAGACTGGTGGGCCTTAGATTCAGTCAAAACGCCGATGTCCATTATCCCAGAAAAGGAGGCAACGAGGTGAATGGAGACATACCTGACCCTGACTCTCTGTCCCRTCCTCCTTCTTCAGGACCTGTCCTACAAGGACCGCCACTGGCATGACGACTGCTTCCACTGCTTCAAGTGTAGCTGCTCCCTGGTGGACAAGCCCTTCTCCACCAAGGACGACCAGCTGCTCTGCACCGAGTGCTACTCCAACGAGTACTCCTCCAAGTGCCAYGAGTGCAAGAAGACCATCATGCCAGGTAAGGAAATGTCTGGCCGGACAGAGAGGGGGGGGGTCAGTTTATGGTCTTTCAGTTGGATTTGGCCAGTACACAATCTACTGGTACTGGTAAGGAAACTACTGAAGGGGAAAGAGTTGACAGATTTGACAGACATCTAACAGAGTTGAGGTTTGAGTGGGATTTGGCTACTAGCAAGTCTATTTGGTGCAATCATGGATGCCAAGTTTCCACCTACTAGGACCTGTGTTAGGAGTTTATGTAATGAATGATGTCRTTGCAGCAGTCAAGCGGGACAGTGGATGGATGGTCTGTCATAGTTTGGTGGAGCCAGCTCAAGTACCACTACTGGTATCATTATTCAATGTGTCACACTGGAAGATCAGTCTGTGTGTAACCTGATTTTCCTGTTTCTCTGATCTCAATTATATTATTATATCTACAGTTGAAGTCGGAAGTTTACATACACTTTGGTTGGAGTCATTAAAACTYGTTTTTCAACCACTCCACATATTTCTTGTTAACAAACTATAGTTTTGGCAAGTCGGTCAGGACATCTACTTTGTGCATGATACAAATATTTTTTCCAACAATTGTTTATAGACAGATTATTTCACTTATAATTCACTGTATCACAAATTCCCCAGTCGGTCGGAAGTTTACATACACTAAGTTGACTGTGCTTTAACAAGCTTGGAAAATTCCCGAAAATTATGTCATGGCTTTAGAAGCTTCCGATAGGCTAATTGACAATTTGAGTCAATTGGAGGTGTACCTGTGGATGTATTTCAAGGCTACCTTCAAACTCAGTGCCTCTTTGCTTGACATCATGGGAAAATCAAAGAAATCAGCAAAGACCTAAAAACATTTTTTGTAGCACTCCACAAAGTCTGGTTCATCCTTGGGAGCAATTTCCAAATGCCTGAAGGTACAATGTTCATCTGTACAAACAATAGTACGCAAGTATAAAACACCATGGACCACACAGCCGTTATAATACCGCTCAGGAAGGAGATGCGTTCTGTCTCCTAGAAATGAATGTACTTTATGTGAAAAGTGCAAATCAATCTCAGAACAACAGCAAAGGACCTTGTGAAGATGCTGGAGGAAAAAAACGAGTCCTATATCGACATAACCTGAAAGGCCGCTCAGCAAGGAAGAAGTCACTGCTCCAAAACCACCTAAAAAAGCCAGACTACTGTTTGCCACTGCACATGGGGACAAAGATCGTACTTTTTGGAGAAACGTCCTCTGGTCTGATGAAACAAAATAGAACTGTTTGGCCATAATGACCATTGTTATGTTGAGAGAAAAGGTGGAGCTTGCAATGCCGAAGAAACACCATCCCCAAACCGTGAAGCACGGGGGTAGCAGCATCATATTGTGGGGATGCTTTGCTGCAGGAGGGACTGGTACACTTCACAAAATAGATGGCATCATGAGGGAGGAAACTTATGTGGATATGTTGAAGCAACATCTCAAGACATCGTCAGGAAGTTAAAGCTTGGTCGCAAATGGGTCTTCCAAATGGACAATGACCCAAGCATACTTCGACATTTTGTGGCAAAATGGCTTAAGGACAACAAAGTCAAGGTATTGGAGTGGCCATCACAAAGCCCTGACCTCAATCCTATAGAAAAAGCGCATGCGAGCAAAGAGGCCTACAAACCTGACTCATTACACCAGCTCTGTCAGGAGGAATGGGCCAAGCTCACCCAACTTATTGCGGGAAGCTTGTGGAAGGCTACCCGAAATGTTTGACCCACGTTAAACAATTTGAAGGCAACGCTACCAAATTCTATTTGAGTGTATGTAACTTCTGACCCACTGGGAATGTGATGAAAGAAATAAAAGCTGAAATAAATTATTCTCTCTACCTATTATTCTGACATTTCACATTCTTAAAATAAGTGGGTGATCCTAACTGACCTAAGACAGGGAATTATTACTTGGATTAAATGTCAGGAATATGTGAAAAATTGAGTTTAAATGTATTTGGCTAAGGTGTATGCAAACTTCCGACTTCAACTGTATCTATCTCTCTATCTCTCTGTCTCTCTTCTCTCTCTATCTATCTCTCGCCTCTGTGTGTCTCTCTCTCTCTCTCTCTCTCTCTCTCTCTCTCCTCTCTTCTCTCTCTCTCTCTCTCTCTCTCTCTCTCTCTCTCTCTCTCTCACCTACTCTCTCTTCTCTTCTCCTCTCTCTCTCTCTCTCTCTCTCTCTCTCTCTCTCTCTCTCTCTCTCTCTCTCTCTCTCTCTCTCTCTCCTCCTCTCTCTCTCTCTCTCTCTCTCTCTCTCTCTCTCTCCTCTCTCTCTCTCTCTCTTCTCTCTTCTCTCTCTCACTTCCCTCTCTCTCTCTCTCTCTCTCTCTCTCTCTCTCTCTCACACTTCTCTCTTTCACTCTCACTCCTCTTCTCTCCCCCTCTCCATCTCTCTGCTCTTCACCTCCCCGCTTCTCCCTTTCTCCTCTCCTTCTTTTTCCTCTTCGTTTACAGGCTCCAAGAAGATGGAGCATAAGGGCAACAGTCTGGCATGAGACCTGCTTCACTTCCCGCACTGCCAGCAGCCAATCGCACCAAGAACTTCATCCATAAGGACAACAGTAACTACTGCGTGCCCTGTTACGAGAAGCAGTTTGCCATGCAGTGTATCCAATGCAAGAAGGTAGTATATATATATACGTATATATATATATATATATATTTACATTTAACCTTTTTTTAACTAGGCAAGTCACTTAAGAACAAACTCTTATCTACAATGACGACCAACACCAGCCACACCCGGACGACTCTGGGCCAATTGTGCGCCGCCTATGGACTCCCAATCACAGCCGGTTTGTGACAGTCTGGATTTGAAGCAGGGTGTCTGTAGTGACGCCTCTAGCACTGAGACCATAGTGCCTTAGACTGCTGTGCACTCGGGAGCCCAAATATTAACCCACTGGAGTGGGCTTAAATGGAGTGTACTGCATCCGATTGTATGCTTTTGGAGAGTTCTGTGTTAAAATGGATTGCTCCTCTCCAGATTCACATTTATTACCATTCTTTGTCAGCATTTAAAACGGATTCCTTGTGCACACAAAACAAAGCTTGTGATGAATTGAAGTTCACCTCAATTCAGTTGAACCTGCATTATGCAGTACWTCTTTTTCCCATGGCCAAATACCTTCACAGGTATAGATGTTACCTAATTATTGATTGGTGGTTGAGCTTGTCACTTCCTGTTTCTGTCTCCTGTAGCCAATCACCACAGGCGGGGTGACCTATCGCGATCAGCCGTGGCATAAGGACTGCTTCCTGTGCACCGGTTGTAAGCAGCAGCTGTCTGGCCAGCGGTTCACCTCTCGGGACGACTTGGCCTACTGCCTGAACTGCTTCTGCAACCTGTATGCCAAGAAGTGTGCCACCTGCACCACCCCTATCAGTGGTACGTATGATCACTCACATTGGCTCATCCTCGCAGGGGTAAATCCTAACTTCCACTTATGTTGAACTTTCACTTAGTCTCCCATTGACATCCATGCATGACTAAGTGAATATTTGACTTAAGTGGATGTTACAATTGGCTCCAGAGTAAGTGAAAGTTCAACATAAGTGGAAGTTAGGATTTACCCCTCTATACTCTATAGTTAACTATACACTGAGTGGACAAAACTTTAGGAACACCTGTTCTTTCCATGACAGACTGACCAGGTGAATCCAGGTGAAGGCTATGATCCCTTATTGGTGTCACCTGTTAAATCCACAATCAGAAGGGGAGGAGACAAATTAAAGAAGGATTTTTAATCGTTGAGATATTGATTGTGTATGTGTGCCATTCAGAGGGTGAACGGGCAAGACTAAAGACTTAAGTGCCTTTTAACGGGGTATGGTAGTAGGTGCCAGTTGCACGGGTGTGAGTGTGTCATGAACTGCAACGCTGCTGRGGTTTTCACGCCCAACAGTTTCCTGTGTGTATCAAGAATGGTCCACCACCCAAAGGACATCCAGCCAACTTGACACAACTATGGGAAGCAKAGAGTCAACATAGGCCAACATCCACGTGGAATGCTTTCGACACCTTGTAGAGTCCATGCCCTGGCGGATTGAGGCTGTTCTGTGGGCAAAAGGGGGTGCAACTCAATATTAGAAAGGTTTTGTACACTCAGTGTATATTCATAAAGTGTCACTAGGACYAGGACTTTTTCCTTACCAYGTGACAAAACAAAACCYGCCTGAWATACTCTGGTTCCTTATCCTTTCASTCCATACTCTCCACTTCTATTCACTCCTATTCAAAACATTCCGTAGTTACGACCCCAACTCAARGTTCCTTWCTTACAGTGAGGTTACATATTAACTAGTCAGGTGATCTATTTATCTGTTGTTATAGAGACATGGCACTCAGCTCATGGGTTKTGAATTCCTTCCAGAAAAATGTACTTACTCACTATCTATTAGAGTATTATTACTTTAGTGATCCGGAGTAATTTATAAGGAAGTGCGCCGGACAGTGTTCCCACGCTCACATCTTTCTCCATCCCTCCCTCTCTATGCCTGTCTTGTCTTGCTTGTGCAGGTCTGGGTGGCAGCAAGTACATCTCSTTTGAAGAGCGCCAGTGGCACAACAAGTGCTTCAACTGCAAGAAGTGCTCCATCTCCCTGGTGGGAAGGGGCTTTCTGACGGCCCGCGATGAGATCATGTGTCCCGAGTGTGGAAAAAACGTCTAAAAGCTGTGTGCCAGGATGAAGCGTCAAAGCCAGAGATGGCAAAGATGCAAGAGAATATRGGCTTACTCCTACTAACATTTCATTTATTAGAATTATATATTTATTCAATAATATACATTTCAGACTAACCCAAAGGGCTTTCTGCATGCACCGGCCTCAGATTGATACAGTATGTTGTCTGATGAATTGAGCACAAATTGCATTAGATTCTTAGAAAGAGATATMATTTTGATGTATTTTAAACAAAATAACAACTTTGTCTGTGGTTTGTTACCATTGAAACGTTTAACTATTGTATTGTGTTGTATATGTTAGGATAATMATCCGTGACAAATAACTATAACAGGAGTTGTACTTTTCATTATAGCAGTGAAATCTAACGACAACATGACATGTACCTGCACTCTAAATGTGAAATAAAGTATTTAAAAGGCAATTCATTGATAGAATGATCTTTCTGACATTTGATTTTGTTCCAAATCTGTAAAGACAACAATAAAACCCATGGGCTCTGGTCAAAAGTAGTGCACTATATAGGGAATAGAGTGKCATTTGGGAAGCACACCTACAACCCCCATGAATGGCTTACCTCTGACTCCATCTAGCGGTACAAACACCTCTTGGGGGGAAATGGACTCTTGGAGTCTTRAACACTCAAAACCACATAAAGGAGGTATGGGATGTGAACATTAGTGCCTAAGGGTCTGGGCCTGGATCTGTCCTGGTCTCGGCTGCAGGTTAGCGTTTTTCTTCATGAATCTTGTTCTGGAGGCAGCTCTACAGAGTGGTCACTAGCTGGCACAGCCACAAAGTAACAGCCACAAAGTAATTAACCCCTAATGTCTAACCCTAACCTTAAATTACGACCAAAAAGCAATTTGTTTTTTACAATATAGTCAATTTTGACTTTGCAGCATATCTACGGGGAAATCACACATTTCTGCCTCCAGTACGTCAATCTCTCAAATGTCTTGGTCTGGGTCTGGACGATGTGATTTCTGGTGGGGTTGTAGGATGAGCTGTCCATGGTGCTGAACAGGTTCAGGGTGATGCTGTGGCTTGTTCGGGGTTGCTGTCCATGGTCCTGTACAGATGTATGGCGCTGGTTTTGAGTGAAGAAAATTGCAATGTTCTGTAATAAATGAAAATTCTAATAATTTACAGGATTACAAATCCAAAAGGCACGAACGTCTCCTAATTGAAGTCAATCTATTTATACATTTTGGTTTATTGTAACTGTAATATAAATAATTGTATGTAAATGTGTAATRTATGTTGGTAGGATATTTCTGTTTTGGGTGTTTTCTTTATAAATAATAAATACAACCACATGACCGGATGTACATGGAATGTGCAGCAGGAAATGCTAACYGCATTAGCTAACCATCCATATCCAGGTCTCCACTCTCACCGGCACACGAATTGTGTAAGATAGCTTTTCTAAACCTAMAATTCCTCTCTGAACATTGCATTACTCTATGTGCGATTACCAACATGATATGATAACCTGTTAGCTAGTCGTGCACGTTTGATGGCTTTTGTGTAAAGCCAGCTAGCTAGCTGAAGAATGCTATCCCACTAACTAGCATTGAACAAAGGTTGTGTGTGCCTCTCCCCTCTGTGTCTGAAACGGGGATACCCGATTGTCGTGTGGTTTACATATTGCGAGAGCTGTTAGCATAGTTTATCTTGCATATTTAACTGACGTTGCAACTTTCTTGTCTTTTTATTATACCCCGTCAGCTAATTCTGGAATCATCATCAGCCAAAATGAGTGCTGCTCCCAACCACAGACGGACCAAGCCTGGTGGTAAGCTAGCTTGCTAACGTATTCTAGCCTCTGTCTGTAGTCAGTTAACTGGACATCTGAGCCAACTAATACAGTATCCTTGCATTTAAGCAAACTCTCCTGTGCCATAAAGGGCCAGACSTCTAAGCAGAGTATTCCTAAAAAGACCAGAGAGAGTGTGGATTTATCCCTCTGCTTCCACCAAATGTAGCGATTGAGGAATGGCTGAGGTGGTGCTTGAACCAGTTACCTTCTGGTTGCAGGGGAAAGTGCACTAGCTACCTCCCTTGCAGCGAATTTCGAGACCTTAGCAGAGGCTTTCATATGCTTACATACAGGGAGGCTACACTATATCACTCAATATAGCTTTTACATCTAGGCCATGAATTCTCTAGCCAGCCAGGGCAGTTGCATCATCTGCCTGTAAATGCAGGCTTAAGCGCTGGTGACAACGCCCATTCAAAACCTAATTATTTTATTACAGGCGTGAAGACAGGCTATCCAGGCCAAGCCCCCTCCAACGGTGTTACGGGACCCACTTCCCAGATCCCCGGGCTGTGCCAGGAAGCCACTGAGGGTGCTCCTGAGGCCAGGACCAGCGGAAGGCGTGTAGGAATATTCGACTCCGACTCCGACTATGTCAAACTTGCCAAAGGAGGGGGACAGAAGGGTAACAATGCTTTGTGACATAGCTTTGTGCTGCTTTACAGTAGATACATGCTTTACACTTTAGTACATGCTCATTACTATGGGCATTTTGGAGACAGATTAGTGTGTCTGTAATAATATTAGCTAGTTCAAATTATAGTGAATTGCTCTATATATCATGCTCAACTCATTTGGTATTTGGTATATTATTAGGATCCCCATTAGCTTTTGCCAAAGCTGCAGCTACTCTTCCTGGGGTCCACATAGAACATGAAACATGACATAATTCATGACATTAATAGACAAAAACAGCTCAAGGACAGAACTACATGCATAGCCTGCATATCAATACATACACCCAAAATATCTAGGTCAAATAGGGGAGAGGTGTTGAATTCCCACATTGAATTCCCAGAGGAAATGAAAAGACTGCTTTTGAAAAAAGAGATGAATTCATGTTTAGTCATGTTCCTACTTTTAAGTACCTTGTGTTATGTGTCCTCCACAGGTTTACTGTGGCATGAGGACAACAAGGAGGAGGCTAGGCCTAATAAATCCTACAACTCACCTGATTGGTTCTCAGCTGAATCTCAGCGGTAAGGACCCCGAACCMTGTTGGTTCATTGGCTCTGTTTGACGAAAATATTATTGGAATGTCTCATTTTMTAAASTGTGATCATGGAACAATATGTCAGGCCTAACAAAATGTTCTGCATCATGTCATGTCTGTATGTGTCTTGAAAACAGATGAACAGGTAATGTTTAGAATGGGAAGTAACATCTTGACTCTTGGTGGTAGGTGTACCTTTAGTTGTCCAAGCCAGGGTTCTCAAATGGATGCCTCTTGGCCAAAAGTAGTGGCCAATGTAGGGGTATTACAATGGTTTTGTGCTTTACAGCGGAAGTAAAGCAGCATCCCCTGATGATTGTCAAGGATACGGCAAAAGGCAACCTCTAGCTGCTCCCTTCGGTACTGATGATATTTCAGCCTGGGAAAGGGAGAGTGATAGCTATAAAGAGAAGGTGAATTCAATGGCCCCAACAAACCCCCTAATCACTGACACAGTTSTTATCATTTACCATCATCCCCTCCCTTTATTYTTCCCTCAGTTCATCTCTTGAGTTGACTCCATCGTTGCGTTCAGAAAGGGATTGGGTGGGGACTTCTGTTGAAATTCTCTGCCTTGTTTTTTACCAGTGTACTGTAATAACATTTCATTTGTTTGACTGCCATCCAGTTTGGTGTGGTCATCATATCTTCACCCATTTATTTACTCGGTCGTCCATTWCATTKTTAGAAGTGTTCCATGCGCGTGTATACTTCATACAAAGAGTATTCTTGCACTGGGCCTGACCGACTGGTTTGAACTGGTTGTATTCTTGTGTGCAGAACCCCACAGTCACTGATGCGTCCAGCCAAATGGAGAACATGTCTCTAAGCCAAGGTGGTTATATGGAGATCAACAAATACAAGAAGACGTGAGTGCCTGCCTCTGTATTCCACATCTACTATTCATTCTGTAATTCCATTTCACKTCACGCTTAATAATACCAACATGCTGAAATATGCGTGGATCAGTATGTGATATGTTTGCATAACCTTTATAACCGGTGTAGTATATCATTAGTGTAATGTTGGAAGTTATAAATTCAACATAACCACTAACACAATTTAATTTCCAACCTCTCAGTCAAAGTGATTTTACTATGGACAGGTCCATTGAGAAGAAAAYTGTTCCTGTGAGCATGTCCAAGCTGCTGAGCTTTGGCTACATAGAGGATGAGAAGAAGTCCACCAACGAGGATGACTGCTCAAGTACGACAAATTACTTTGCCTCATAGTCTTTGACAGACTTTTCCTCGACAWGTATTTTGGAGGAATTAGCAGCAGCACTATATGTTTATTCTGMTAAATCAAACAACCTTTAATCAAACAATTAAAGTGTTTATTTCATACCATATGGAAATTCTGGACTAATGCCAAACATGACTCATATGGGTTGGCTACGGGATTTAATGCATTTTGAATGTTTACCATTATTACATATGACCAACCGGTGTGTGTGTGTGTGTGTTGTCTTTCAGGTGTGACCTCTGAACAGACGAGCACCATCGCACCTGAGGATGAAGACCTGGAATAGGGAGGAGAACAGAAGAGGTCCATCTGGGGTAGAAAACAACAGTGGATACACACACCCACACATGCCATTCACTCTACTGTCTGTTCCCTCTCTCTCTCTATCTCTCTCTCTCTCTGAGTGACACACTTTCTCTCATTACTGTACATCCCGACTGTCATGTTTTGTAATTATGCAACGGTACCTTCTCTGTTCATTTATTTATTATTGTTGTCTTTTGTTTTTTACGCCGTGTAATGTTGTTCTCAGAACACCGACACAGCTTGTTGATGCTTGTCATGTTTATATTATCATCCTTGAATTGGAAGATGAATTGTGTGACTATGAAACAGTACTGTACACTGGAGTTTCTATTTGTGGTGTAAAAAAAGGGTTTCGGTGCTGTGAAGATTGTTTGTGAACAAGGCCTACTGTACGGACACACAAAGGAGACGTTTGTGGCTCACGCTTTTCAGCTCTCGTGTTGAATAGGATCGGAAACCGAGAGCGCTGCCAAAAAAACATGGAAACATGGGTGCTAAGTGATTCACTTGTCATGGGARGGCAGACATGGTTTGGAATGGAAGACAGAAATGCCAATGAATCTACTTTATTCTGAAGAGATGCCCTCCCAGCCAAGATCCCAGCCTATCTCATACCAGGATATGGTTCAGTGTTATGAAGTTATGGTGGCCATTGATTCCATAGATAGATAGAAACCTTTTGTGATGTTCAAACAACGGTGTCAATTCATTCTACATATTTAGGGAATAGTGGCAATTGTATCGTGCAATGATATTGTTTGCTCTGAAGTAAAAATGGTTTTGCTTTGACGTGAAGGTAGGGCTGGGCGATATGGCCAAAATTATATCACTATAGTTTACAACGGTATGGTGATATTTGAYGGTATTTTATGTTTCTGAATAATACAAGATCCAAATATGTTTTATTATTAGTGCATGAGACTAGAATGGCAACAAATGAGTTCTMAGTTATTTTAACAGGCTTTCTCCATSATGGTTTTATTCTCAASCCAACTAGGACAAAAGTGACAGTGAAGTAGTCCAATTTGTTGAACTGTTCAGTTATTTAGCACTTAATAAAAACTTTTTTTTTATAGATGACATGTTGATCCATACCGGTATTCACGCTATCGCCCAGCCCTACGTGAAGGTACATGTAGCTTGAAGACATTTTCCACTTAGCACAGTAAATATACACAGTAATAATCTTCCCTAGTTTTTCATTGGTGAAAAACACAGTCAATGTGTGATTCTCACATCTTTCTTAAAGTGATGAGTGAATATGTCATTAAAATAAATTAGCATGTGCATGTACCCCTCGTRCTCTTTCTTGATTAAGTGGTAATTAGCTACACTGTCAGAACAGTACTAGTGCTAATAATCATGCCTATTGACAAGTACAATATAAAACTATCACATAGCTTCGTACAGGTTATAGAACAGAAATAATATGCAATCAAATTMATTCTATTCATATGGCTCATTACATTACAACAATAAAATATGATAGCATATTCATTTCATTCCATATTTATTTGGAAAAAAACACCACTTTAAATGTCATATATCTGTTGATTAAACTATTATTTTGTAAGGTGAAAACAGTGTGTTGTATTCCTATGGCCCCAGCSAATTACCATATAAATACCTCCGTGTACAAACCGCATGGTGACGTCACATCTATCCTGAATCGTGGGTGGGTGCCACAGAAGTCAATTGCACCGTAGCTGGGTAGATTTTGGACAGSCAAGGCARATACATAAATAGTAATATTGACATTCGCCAATGCATGGAATATTGCTTGAATAATTGCTAACGGATGAAGTAGTAATGTAGTCTTAGCGACACTGTTTGCAAAATGAAGCTGTCGCGGTCGTATGGAAAATGGATTCCTGACGGACGTATACCCTGAACAGTACATCAGCAACATCTGGCGGCTAAGGAATCGCACTAGCTCGTGCCTCGTAAGTAAGCAGCTGTTGCAGAATTGTAAATACATGATCCCTATCATTTTAACCTAGGTAGAGTCGGATGATTCACCTTCTCAATATCCATATGCGCCGTGTACATTTTCTCTTGCGTGTTCAAACTTCAAACACGGTGATTTTGTTTGTTACAATGTATCTGTCATGTTGTTATAGCTTCAGTGTATCATCATACTATCATGCATTGACCTCACAGTCCATTTTCATTGAACTGGCTGCACCAATGCCCTGATGTAATGCAGCATCAGCTTGCATTGGGAGAGCTGACATACCATTGACAGTGGCTGTAGTAATTGTATTGCTATTGTACACAGGCTTCTAGTTGAAGTGCTGTGCAGTGCTTCTCAGCCTGTCACATTGGTGGAAGCGCATGCATGCATTGCCAATAAGTAGCAAAATGTCATGGCAAGCAATTGGGCCTTCCATGCACTGCAGTCCTTGTTTGGGTTTTAGTGCTGGACAGTAACATATTGTCTGTGTAATGTGTACTGGGCATGTCTCCACAGGGCAGAGAGGGTGGAGGATGCCATCCCCGGAGCAGCGGGCAGCGGAGATGGGGGAGGAGGGGGAAGGGTCTCTGCCGGCCAGAGAGGGACCGAGCGGGCACAGCCAAGCAGACACCAGCACCAACAACCTACTGGCCTCGGTCAAAGAACAGGTATGACTAGCTCCCTCCTTTGCTCCTCTCGTGCTCTCGCAGTAGGAATGAATCGCATTCCCTCCCGATCTGTCTCTCTCTCTCTCTCTCTCTCTCTCTCTCTCTCTCTCTCCTCTCTCCTCTCTCTCTCTCTCTCTCTCTCTCTCTCTCTCTCTTCTCTCTCTCTCTCTCTCCTCTCTCTCTCTCTCTCTTCTCTCTCTCTCTCTCCCATCTCGATCTAGTTCTATGAGTCTTTGTCCCTCCCCTTTTCCCTTCTGCTGTTATATTATGCATTTAGAGATGCTAGAATGTACAAGGAGATAACCTCCATTGATCAAGCAGTGTTTTCTGAGACTGTCGCTCAATCAGAATTGTGGGAAAGCAGAGTGCTTACAGATAAAGGATTTACAGATGCACAGTGTAGGTTGCCTCACTGTTCTGTCCTCCTGAGTGYTAGTACAGAAATGAGTGATGACTAACGTGAATGTCACAATATTCCAGACGTTCAATCAAACCCGYCACAAAACTGTAAATGAATGCAGTATCTTTTTCGTTGTCGTCTCATTCTGAAAACTGGAAGTGTCTTCCTGATGAGATTTTATAGATTTTCGTGTATCTTTTAGTTAAAAAAAWAAAATGGATTCATTTCTGTTGTTGTTGCGTACACTCTATTGCTGCGTGAGTATGGCCGTGCTGTTTTGACGTATTTCGACACCTAAGGCTTTAGGCTAAGTGTTTTCTAATGGGGTTTCTCTCTTGAATTCTGTCAGATTTTGTAAAGAGTCAGCAGAAGTGTGGGGGTCAGCTAACTGCAGTAGTATGATGAGCCGCAGTAGTAATCTGTGCAAAATCAGCATTTTCATACTGAATAGCAATAGGAGTCCATCGGATTCTGTAGCAAACAGTATGCTGAATGAGCAAGTAGCCATTCAGAAATTGGCAAACCCAGTAAGACGTTTGAAAAATCAGCGGATGCCATGTTAGTGCCAAAAGTCCCAAGAGAACAAGACGTTCTAGTAAGAATTAAGTCTTGATGGTTTTCTTGTTGTTGTCATGGAATGTTTGGTACCAGTATGTTGGATGAATACTGTGCCCCGCTGTTTTAGTTTTCCGGGAATGGTCCATCTCTCATCTCTATCCTAATCTAGATCTGTAGGTGGAGTTAAAGCACCAGGCCAGCCAGGCTGGTTCAATCCAGTTACATCACCCAYCCTGCTGCCCTGCCCGTATTTCACTAAGGTCCCTAATGCGCTGCAAACTGTTGAAGTTAGACAGCTGTCAGGGAGTGTGTGTGTGTTAATGTGTGTATATGTTTTTTCCCCCCCCTTGTATTTATTGTGTGTGTGTGTTTGCTTGTGTGATGTGCTTGGTTGAGCCCAGTAATTCTCTGGTGTGAGTGTGTGTGCGCTCTCTGTGTGTGTGTTGCACTCAGTCACTCTGTCTTTGGCTGACATTCCTGTGGGTTTGCAGGATTCCAGTGTGTTGCAGAAGTCGTCTGGTTCTCTCTGGTGTGTGTACATCAGACAGGATCTGAGCTTCCGGGGTCGACGCCTCTCACTAGACAGAGACACTTTGTGTTTGTGACCCTGTGACAATGGGCAGTCAGTCAGTGACCCCTCCAGTTCACCACTCAGCTGGTACAGTACTAGACACAACCTGGCACTGCTTGGCATGGGAGGAGGGATTATTCCCATCCTGATAAGAACCCATCCTGCTCAAGCTGGTGGCTGGCTGCCACTGTGCCACTGATTGCTTCCATTAGATGATGCTTCGTCATTTAGCGGTTAGTCTCACCTCATGGCCTATAAAGTCTGCCTAGTCTATATACACATTTTTAGACATTTGTAGCACTGAAGGGTTTTTAATTGAATTCTTATAATAATGTTGACTTGTAACAAACAAATTAAGAAACACCCGTCCCTGTTCAGCGGGAAATCTGCCTGATGAATCTGAGTAGCTCTGACCTTAATGCCACAAAGCCTCTTTTTTTGACCATAGATATTTTACAGGTCAAACATTAAAATGCTCTAAAATTGACGCAAAGTGAGCATGCCAAAGGCTGTGTACCTTGGTTATTGTTATCACAGTGGAAGCTGTTGTCAGTGAAAGAAAGTGTCATTCGGCGAGTATGATTCTACCGTTTGTCCCTTCCGTGTTGCCGTAGGAGCTCCAGTTTGAGCGTCTGACCCGGGAGCTGGAGGAGGAGCGTCAGATCGTCGCCAGTCAACTGGAGAGGTGCATGCTGGGAGCTGAGTCGCCTGCCGATGAGGATGATGCCAGTAGCAGGTACACACACGCACACACACACACACACACAGAGCCCTGACCCTGTTTCTCAGCATGTCACCTACATTGGAGCTACTGATGATGAGTAGCTACAGTAATGCCTTTATCCAGGCTCACTGAACGCACAACATGCAACACACACAAATACAAACACAGGATTAMATTGTAAACTGTCATGTTGATCTAGCTCTCATCTCCTCTCCATGCCTGTCCTGCCCCACCCCCTTCCCTCCATTATTTTACTACCTTCTCTTCTTTACAGTGACTCATCAGAGAAGTCCTTTGCTTGGAGATCCACAGGTACAGCTTCTCCCATATTAAAATCACATTGACCCCTATTGAAATCCTATTGTGTAGACACCCATAGGGTTGCCCAATGGAAATGCAAGTACAAGGGCATGTAGCGAGTCCCATCATAAACTGCTTTTGAGGTAAGTTACGTTTATACCACAGGAGGCTRCTGAGGGGAGGACGGCTCATAATAAGGGCTGGAATTGAGCAAATGAAATGGCATCAAACACCCGGAAACCATGGAAACCATGTGTTTGATACCATTCCACTTATTCTGCTCCAGTCATTACCACGAGACCGTTCTCCCCAGTTAAGGTGTCACCAATCTCCTGTGATTTTAAACAATCTCGATAGCGATCACAGGACACAGGTTGACATGACGCCATCTTGTTTTCCTCAGTAGATGTGTCTGATATGGGAGAGCACCGGGCTGCTGTAATGGACAGCTCTCACCAGTCACCCTCCCGTCTCTTCCGAGCTGATCAGGGTCACGGGTCACTCTACCTCCCCGAAGTGGAGAGGGCATCCCTGCATGACAGTGAGGGTCTGTTACTTCCTGCATCCTCTTTTTCATCTGCCGCCTTCATTTTTTTGGGAAAGTTTAGATTTAGCGTGGAGAATATAGAGTGTTTAGGGCTAGATGGAATTTTTTTTGTTTGTTTTTTAACTCGCAGGAATGATGACATCAAAAAGGGGGGGAAAAGGTTTGAAAGTCAAAAGGCAGAAATGCTTTGAAATTTAAAAAAACTGAAAATGCTTTGAAATCAAAAGACAGAAAATTCTTTGAAATAAAAAGTAGCTGTGGAATAACATCAAAGTATACCAGGTACTGCGASACAACATGCAGTATATAACGTAGCAGTGGTTTCCTAATTAAATATTAAGACAACATCTACAACTAATGTAACGACAGCTTTCATTTGGCCATAAAATGCACAATAAACAGTATATCATCCTAAGCGGGCGCATTCCGTAACTTAGTGACAATACTTCTTTAAATGGGCACTTATCTTTTACATACCGTGGGATGCTGTATTCATTATGAATGTATTGATTGCATAAATGCTCATTCACTGTGTAGCCTAGCTCTGAAATAGACCTGAAGACCAACAAGGCAAACATCATTCTGTCCTCTGCTTCCTCTCCTCCCTCCCTCCCATCTTTCTCCTCTCCTCTCTCCTGCATCCCCCTCTCCTCCCTTTCCCCCTCCTCTCTTTCTCCTCTACCTCTCCCCTCGCCTCCCTCTCACAGGATCTGTGGCCCATATGACGTCGTATGCAGACAGTGGCTACCAGGACAGCAGTATGAGTTACTACAGTGTGAGCAGAGAGAACGTGGTTCTGTCAGATCCCAGACACGTGCTGTCAGGCAGCGKCCCCAGGGGAAGCCCCAGTCACAGCAGGAGCTCCCGGGCAGAGGGACAGGCCTCCGCACAGGTAGCCAATATACACTAACCCACCTACTGTGAAGAGACAGACAACCTATTTATATGCCCACGTATTCATATTATATAACCTTTTAAAAGCCTGCCCATTTATATAATATCTTAGTTAACCTACTCAAACTGTATGCAACTCAAAGTTAAAGATAACCATATGTATCAAGGACTGAATTGGCTTTCCTGTGTGTCGTGCCTTGTCCATATCTCTCCCCCACTCACCCTGCTTCCTGCATCCCTCCTATCCCAGGTCTCAGCRTCAGGGCGGGTGATGAGGAGGATGGGCTCCCTCTCCTCCCGGGGCCAGTCTCCTGTGTGTGGTGTGGGGGGCGCCGTGTCCCCGTCCCGGGTCTCTCTCCGCACCTCCCAGGGCGGCAGCGCCTACGGCTCACCCATCCTCACCGAGCCCAAACCCCTCGCCAGCATCTTCCCCGGGACCACCATGCCCCCCTCCTCCCTGCCCGGTCCAGGCACCACCCCCTCCTTCCAGCGCGCCACCTCTCCTTACTCCCCCACCCACCAGAGGAACGGGAACGGTGACTCTCCTCTCCGGACCAGCCCCCATCCAGGCAGCGCCAGTCATGCCACCTCACCTCAACAGGCGATGGGTAGTGTCTCCGGGCRCCTGGGGTCTACACTGTCTYTGGTGGAGGGKAGGGGGCTGTCTGGCTCTCCTCTGAGGTCCTGTATGACGGCTGTGCCCCAGCAYTACGGYTCCACACTKCCCCGCCAGGGGGCTCAGGCTCTCCCCTACATACATGACGCCTACGGGCTCTACGAGAGGACCGCCCTGCCTCTGTCACGGCCTGACAGCCTCACTGGTTAGTCATACAGCAGGACTCTGCCTCGAAACACACACATGCACACACGTTCATGCATACACACACACACACACACACACATGCACTTAAAGCTGGAATCCTTAATTAAAACAATAACAAACAAAGCTGTCACCCGCCTGTGTTTTGGTAAAAAGCTGAGGGATGGGCCTGGATAAATTGAACCACTCTCAAATGCAAAGCTATGCATGCAAGGACTGACCATCCATCAACATAATAATAGTAGTTTGAACCATGTTTTCAGGCTATACAGCAGGGATCATCAACTAGATTAAGCCGCGGGAGGATTTTTTCTGAGGGGATGGTCAGAGGGCCGGAACATAATTACAAATCATTTGTAGACTGCAAATTGACCGCAAGAAGCCCAAACAAATATTTGACCAAAACATCATAATGTCTAACMTTGCTTACATTTGTATACAATCTCATATACAGTATCTCTTTTATGCAGGCCACTAGTTGGGGAACCCTGCTATACAGTGTTTATTTACATTTGCTTTGTTTACAAACATTGGAGTATAAAAAGCTTATATTTTTKGTTCTGAAGGGGTAGGCCTAAAACTATTGAACCAAATTCATGAGGCATTTATTTAAGTTATATTCTTCAAGAATCAATGGGTATATACAGTATCATTCCTTTATAAGTCCAAAAATTGATGTGGCAAGTAAAGATTCTAGCTTTAAAGGGTCATTTTATGCTGGTTCAAGGGTAGGAAAAATATTATTGAAAAGGGTAAAACGGTACCAGTCTCTCTTCTTATTTACGTGCGGAGAACTTGCCTTTCTGAATCGATTTAGCTCTGTAGAGATCCATTGGTTTCTGTTTGAAAGGGATTATATGAACTAAATACTAGATCTGTAGTGTGGCGACAGAGAGATGTGTTTTGTCCTTTATCCTGATCCATCCTGCAGCGCATCATATCACTGAGCCTACCCTACTGACCCACATAGCCCTGTTTTATAAATCCCTTGTTCGGAGGTTAACCATAGGGCTCTGGGCAAAAGTAGTGCACTATATAGGCAATAGGGTGCCATTTGAGGCGTCGCCAGAGTCATTCAGAGCACTGCTCTGCTGTGGGGGTGTTTGGTAAATGACAAAGCAGCATGGATTGGTTTCCATCTATTTTACAGGGCCAAAAGAAAGGAGCCTGCTGGCAAAGTAAATCAAGTGCGCCCTGGAGAACCATAAAGCATAGCCTTTTACAGCTCATTACATTGAAGCAGAGGCATGCAGGGGATTCTTGTTGGCYGTAGGCCWAYACTGCACAGTACATCTCAATAGGTTGAGCTTTTAAAAGAGGTTGCACCATCCAAGACGCACTCTAGCGTTGGTGTGGTCACTTCAACCAGCATTGTATTTGTGACAAATCATTCRCTAAACCCTAAACCTCATCKAATGAATAATGGGGCAGTTGAGCACGTTGAGGAGACTAAACTGATTGGTGTAACCCTAGATTGTTAACTGTCATGGTCAAAACATATTGACGCAACGGTAGCTGAGATGGGGAGAGGTCTGTCCGTGATAAAGCGCTGCTCGGTCTTCTTGACATCACAATCAACTACACAAGTCCTACAGGCCATAGTTTCATCACACCTGGACTACTGCCCAGATATATGGTCAAGTGCTGCAAAGAAGGACATAGGCAAATTACAGTTACACTCTCATGGCTCAAAGTTATAGAGATAGTTTGCATCACTACTTGTCTTTGTGAGAGGTATTGACGTGTTGAAAGCACCGAACCGTCTGTTCAAACAGCTAACACACCCAGACATACCCCACAAGACATGCCACCAGGGSTCTCTTCACAGTCCCCAAGTCCAGAACAGACTCTGGGGAAACACGCGGTACTAAATAGAACCATGACCACGTGGAACTCTCTTTCTGACCGCGTTGTGCTGTGAGGTGTTGTTTTATCTGATTTTACTGCTAGTTTGAGTTACCTGATGTGAAATTATTCCACGTGGTCATGGTTCTATTTAGTACCGCGTGTTTCCCCAGAGTCTGTTCTGGACTTGGGGACTGTGAAGAGACACGCACACACACACACACACACACACACACGCATACACACTCTAACACAGACACTCTACACACACACACATTGTAATGTTGTGGTATTGTGGATTTTATATTGTAATTTGTAATATTACAGTAATAATGTCTTGTATGTTGTATTGTTTTATTTAATGATGTAGGCTGTTGTTGTGATGTAACTGTTCGAACCCTGTTCGGACTCCAGGAAGAGTAGCTGCTGCCTTGGTAGTAGCTAATGGGGATCCTAATAAAATACTAAACCACTTACATCAACCTCAACCATGAAGATAGATCTACTTTCACACTACAGCAGCCTAGAATGAACCATTCACAACCAACATACGACASAACTGATTACAGATTGTAATATTAATTTTAGATTTAAGGTTGATTTTAGGGTTGATGAAGAAATTCACCCCCATTTCTCCACCTTCCATCACCCACAACATTGTCCTCCAAGTCCATCTTGACAGCTGACAGTGTAAATAATGTCATGACTATTCATGTTCTCCTGCTGTGTGTGTGTCCAGGCCTGCACAGCTCCTACGCCACTCACCACAGCCCACTGGACCAGGATATGAGGATGGCCATGTCTCCTGACTGCCACGTCACGCCTGTCTACGACGACAGAGCCTTCCAAAGCCCCCTGTATCACAGCCCCACCCACGCCCACCACGGATCGCACAGCGCTATCTACAGGACACTCACGGGTACTGCAACACACTAGTAGCAGACTAGCAGACACAACTGCACATGGCTAGAACCATTGGGACCAGAGACTTGCATGGTGTGTAATGACTAGATTGTAGTCTACAGTCAACAAGATACTCATATGTGGGCTGTCGTTTCTAAGACACATGGCGATGCAGTTATACAGACTCAAAGTGGAGAAGTGTGTGCACGTGTGTGTGTGTGTGTGTGTGTAGGCTACAACCCATCCTGAATATCTGCGTCTTTGTATTCCCAGGTGCGGAGAACCTTCAGCGGACCCTCCAGAGGACCACAAGCCATTGCAGCACGCTGGCGTACCAAAGAAGCAGCTATGGGCTGAACACCGCAGGGTCATACGCAGACCCCTACAGGGTCTCCCAGCAGGGACAGGGGCCCAATGAGACCTCTTTCTCCAGGCACTCTGGTCTKGTCGACAGGGCTGCCACAAGRTCCCCCTCCATAGACAGTATACAAAAGGATCCTAGGTACAAATACACAACGCACCATCACACACTCACACACACACGTYGAGCCACGTGATGATTACATCCAGACATGTTATTGATGAATTCAAATCAAATGACGTGTCATTGATGTTGGAAGCGATAGATTGAAAATTGCTTTTAGACTCACTTTCTCTCCCTCTCCCCTTATCTCTCTCCTACCATCTCTTTCTCTCCCTCTCCCCTTATCTGTCCTGCTATCTCTTTCTCTCCCTCTATATCCCTCTCCCTTCCGCTCGCTCGCTCTCCCTCCCCGCCCTCTGTAGGGAGTTTGCATGGCGTGACCCCGATCTTCCTGAGGTGATCCACATGCTGCAGCATCACTTCCCCTCGGTCCAGGCCAACGCTGCAGCCTACCTCCAGCACCTGTGTTACGGAGACAACCGCATCAAAGTGGAGGTAACCGGATGTCTGTCCCTGTCTGTTCCTAACCTCTCAGCTGACGTGTATGATCACACAGACTATATGGGGATGGGAAGTCCTTCCCTAGAGAGGATTTGAAAGCACAAACRCAACCCTTTKCTGCAGTCGAATGACCAAATCGCACWCTAGTGGTGTCATGGGTGGAATGTCATTAATATTTTTCACAATTTCATAATTTAAAAAWATATATWTATTTTCAGAAAATGTCAAACGGTTTTGTTATATTTCAGTCTTCTGTGATGTGTAATATTGGGATGCAAACTCAAAATGTAATACAGTTCAACTCTATATCTGACATGGTACAGTTGTCTTATTTACTTTAAGCCCATAACCATGTCTGTGAGGTATATACTTTTGTTTCAAAGTAGATTGGTTAAAGACTACCAAGAATCACTCTGTGTGACCCTGATTTAGCCCACTGCAGTAAAAAGTGAATTAATACAAAGGATAGTCCTAAAAACATGAATATAAGCTGGGTGGTTTGACCCCTGAATGCATACCACGGGTATGACAAAAAAATGGTTTACTGTTCTAATTACATTGGTAACCAGTTTATAATAGCAATAAGGCACCTCGGTTGTTTGTGGTATATTGCCAATATACCACGGCTAAGGGCTGTATACAGGCACTCTGCGTTGCGTCGTTCTAGGGAACAGCCCTTAGGCGTGGTAAATTGGCCATATACCACACCCCCTCGGGCCTTCTTGCTTAAGTAACTGTGTTATTGATTATACTTTTTTTGTCAGCTCCAGGTGTGTGTGACCTTGACCCTCTTCTAACAGGTATGTCACCTGGGAGGTATCCAGCACCTGGTGGACCTGCTGGACCACAAAGCTGTGGAGGTGCAGAAGAGTTCCTGCGGAGCCCTGAGGAACCTGGTTTATGGCAAGGCTACAGACGACAACAAGGTGGCCCTGAGGAACTCTGGTGGCGTCCCCGCTCTGCTCAGACTGCTGAGGAAGACCACCGACAACGAAGTCCGGGAGCTGGTCACTGGTACGTTTCTCTGCCTCACTGTCTGTCTCTGTCTTTTTTTGTTGTTGCTGTCTGCTTGTTTTTATGGCTGTCTAGACCAGAGGTATTCAACTCTTACCCTACGAGGTCCGGAGCCTGCTGGTTTTCTGTTCTACCTGTTCATTCATTGTACCCGTCTAAATCAGTCCCTGATTAGAGGGGAACAATGAAAAAAACGTAGTGGAACTGGCTTTGAGGTCCAGAGTTGAGTTTGAGAGGTCTATATGCCTGCTTGCTGATACAGTATTTCTTGCCTGTCTCTGCATTATCAAGTGAGGGCTGACTGGATACAACCTTATGGCCACACCTCAGCACGTGTCCTCTGCTCACTACATCCGTGCCTATCCCCGTTTACCACTAGGGGTGCTGTGGAACCTGTCGTCGTGCGACGCGGTCAAGATGACCATCATCAGGGACGCTCTGAGCACCCTGACCAACACTGTGGTCATCCCCCACTCCGGCTGGAGCAGCAGCAACTACCGAGAGGAGACCAAGTTCCACTCCTCTCTCCTGCTGCGCAACACCACCGGCTGCCTCAGGTGAGGAGTGAGGAAGTCATCCCTGTAAGAACAGATGACTGTACATCGCTTTGGATTAAAGTGTCTGCTAAATGGCGTGTGTGTGGGCGTGTGTGTGGGCGTGTGTGTGTGTGTGTAACCCTTAATGTATTGTATAAGTGGATGTATTGTTCACCTTTCTACTGTGTTTTGCTACAGGAACCTGAGTTCAGCAGGAGAGGAGGCCAGGGGTCAGCTGAGGTGTTGTGAGGGGCTGGTGGATTCACTTCTCTATGTCCTCAAGGCCTGCGTTAGCACCTCTGACTTCGACAGCAAGGTGGGCTTACTATAAGAGTAGTACATTTAGGCTAGTCCAGAAACAATGACATGCACCTCACCCGCCTGAACCCCCTCTACTTTACCCAGAATTAGACCAGTCCTCTTCACTCAGTTTCTGCCCATCCATCTCTGCTATCCCAACTTGAAGTTCCTGATCTTACCCCCTTTGTGTGTGTGTGTGTGTATATTGTGTGCATCGCTGAAATGCTTCCCCCTCCTCTCCCAGATTGTGGAGAACTGTGTGTGTACTCTGAGGAACCTGTCCTACCGTCTGGAGATAGAGATGCCCTCGTCTCGCCTGCTGGGGACTCAGGAACTGGATGCCCTGCTGGGCTACGGGTCCCCCAGTAAGGACCTAGACTACCTCTGCTGGGGCAAGAAGAGGAAGAAGAAGAAGAGGGGCTGGCTGGATGATAAGGTGTGTATAGTAGGGGTTATCCGCTTTCCTTGGCTAAGTCACACTCCGACACCTATGATAAAGGCGCCTGGAAATGTGTTAGAATTAACACAGAACATTAGCTAAGATACACTATGTACACTAAGTAAGTGGACACCTGCTCGTCGAACATCTCATGGGCATTAATATGGAGTTGGTCCCCCCATTGCTGCCATAACTGCCTCCACTCTTCTGGGAAGGCTTTCCACTAGATGTTGGAACATTGCTGTGAGGACTTGCTTCCATTCAGCCACGAGCACTAGTGAGGTCGGGAACTGATGTTGGGTGATTAGGCCTGGCTCGCAGTAGGCTTTCCAATTCATCACAAAGGTGTTCGATGGTGTTGAGGTCAGGGCTCTGTGCAGGCCAGTCAAGTTCTTCCACACTGATCTCGACAAACCATTTCTGTATTGACCTCGCTTCATGTACGGGGGCTTTGTCATGCTGAAACAGGAAAGGGCCTTCCCCAAACTGTTCCCACAAAGTTGGAAGTACAGAATCGTCTACAACGTCATTGTATGCTGTAGCGTTAGGATTTCCCTTCACTGRAACTAAGGGGCCTAACRCGAACCATGAAAACAGCCCCAGACCATTATTCCTCCTCCACCAAACAGAGTCCAATGGCGGCGAGCTTTACACCACTCCAGCCGGCTCTTTGCATTGCGCATGTTGATCYTAGGCTTGTGTGCGGCTGCTCGACCATGGAAACCCATTTCATGAAGCTCCGGAGGCAGTTTGGAACTCGGTAGTTAGTGTTGCGACAGAGGACAACGTTTCTTCCATTCTGTGGTGTTTGTCCTCCAAGATTTGATTAGAACTGACTGCCTATATCCCGCTCATGCTCTTCATTATGCTTTCAGTGGGACGGCGTGGGACCCATCCCGGGGTTTGGTAAGCCTCCGCGGGGGGCAGAGATGCTGTGGCACCCGGCCGTGGTGAAGCCCTACCTCAGCCTGCTGGCAGAGAGCTCCAACCCTGCCACCCTGGAGGGCTCCGCTGGATCCCTTCAGAACCTCTCTGCTGGAAACTGGAAGGTGTACTGCTTTTTTGTTTCATTGTAACCTTTGTTTATACAGGTTAGTCTCATTAAGATGTCTCATTGAGAAAATCTATTTCGCAAGCGACCAACAACTCCCACCTGACGCTCATGTCTGTTGTGCATCGCTTTACACTGTTTATCTGGTGTTATTGAATGATAATGGTGCTGTAATAACATAATTGGACTTCCTGGGTAAATAAAGGTCAAATAAAAATACGATTGAAATCATAATACCCTGTGTGCAGTTTGCGGCGTACATCCGTGCGGCGGTGCGCAAGGAGAAGGGGCTTCCTATCCTGGTGGAGCTGCTGAGGATGGACAACGACAGGGTGGTCTGCTCTGTGGCCACCGCTCTGAGGAACATGGCCCTGGACAGCAGGAACAAGGAGCTTATAGGTCAGACACACACACACACACACACACACACACACACAGAAACTCTCTCTCTTTCTCACACACACACTTATAAGTCCTTCATGCCCCCTGTCTCCCCTCCCAGGAAAGTATGCGATGCGGGACCTGGTGAACCGTCTCCCTGGAGGAAGCCCCTCCCTGCTATCTGACGAGACGGTGGCGTCTGTCTGCTGCACGCTCCACGAAGTCACCAGCAGGAACATGGAGAACGCCAAGGCCCTGGCAGACACGGGGGGCATCGAGAAGTTGGTGGACATCAGTAAGGGCAGGGGGAAGGGGTATTCTATGAAGGTGGTGAAGGCGGCTGCTCAGGTCCTCAACACGCTGTGGCAGTACAGGGACCTGCGCACCCTCTACAAACAGGTCAGATCACTGTGGYTTTGGTATAATCGCTTAACTAATATCAAAAGTTGCAGACTTGGCTCCATTTTACCTTGGAAAAACCGGAAGTGATCTCTGATAAAATACCTTAAAATACAGTTTTGCAGATGTAAAATATCACTGTCCTGAGTTGCAATTATCTCTGTTGTAGGACGGATGGCACCACGGTCATTTCATCACTCCTGTGTCCACTCTGGAGAGAGACAGGTACAGGTCTCAACCAACCCTGCCTACTAGCACCTTACAGATGTCCCCCGTGCCCCGCCAATCAGGTGAGAGCACTCAACTATCATGTTCAAGCTACTCATCAACACACACCACAATGGATGTTCCCTCCGGGTTTGGTTCCTCTCRAGGTTTGTTCCCTGCCACTATGCTTCCGCTTGCTCTTTGAGGTCTAGGCCCGGGTTACCGTCAAGCAYTTTCTGACCAGTGGTTTATAAATATAATGTTGAGTGATTGAATGAATGGAATGTCTTCCCAGGTGGTAGTGCAACCTCCTCTCCTGCCATGTTAGGGATCAGAAGACACAGCTCTAACTACCAGAGGGCTCAGTCATCTATGCAACTCGATACATATTATGGAGACAACAGTTTACACAAAAACCAGTACACAGGTAAGCCATGATGGTCTTTTTAATCGCCAGTACATTTYCCGTTGTACATTTGTATATATTTTGAATGTTTCATACACAGAGTGGAGTTAAACAATGCCTCATGTTTGTATTCTCTTTGTTTTTCACTTTCAGGGTCAGAAAAGCAAACACCATATTTTATCGGGTCCTATTCCTCACCATCAAGAGAGGACTATCCTAGGTCCCAGGTAAGACACATATGTTGTGGTTCTGTTGTCTTGAAGGTCCAATGCAGCTGTTTTTATCTCAATATGAAATAATTTCTGTGTAACAATCAAGTATCTTACTGTGATTGTTTTCAATTAAATGTGTCAAAAATTAACAACAATAGCTTCTTAGCAAGAATTTAGCTAGGCCTGTCTGAGTGGTCTGAGTGGAGAAAACAGGCTATTTTTGGCAGAGAGGTTTAATTGGTCTATTAACTAATTTCCCACCTGGTGACATACCGGGTACTCAAACTCCATCCCACCCAAACAGGCTGAAACTTCATTCATTTCAAACAGCTCTTAGACTTAAAGGGCATTATCATAATTTGTTCAATTTCACAGTATCATTCTGAACTCATAGTGTGGAAATGCATATAAAGCACAGGAAAATCTCATTTGTGACTGCACTGGGCTTTTAAATTCTCTTTCAGTTACCTAAAATAAGATTACACAACCCTATTGTCCTTTATTGGGGGTAGTGGTGCTCATAGAGCCTGTCTTGTGTTCAATGGATTAAATGTATCTTAAAAGTTTGGTCTTTCAATTTGTGTTCAGTGGTGTAGTGGAGGGTACATTTTCTGTTTTGGARGAGGGTTTACCCACCTTTTCTGGAAAAATGCATTGAAAGTATAGGACTACGGACTGCGATCAGAGATTACCAACCAATTTTCTTTTTTTTTACCACTTTATCACTGGTTGTGTGTAATAGTCCCTCAACTCTCATGTAGGACCCATGTTTGTTGTCTTGAAGGGATTGAGTTTGTCTTAAGAATTTGTCTTTTGTTTTACGAGCAGGAAGATGTGTTCTACTCCGACGAGCCGGATAGGAATACTTACAACAACTACAGAATGTATCTGTCATCGCCGCAAGGTTACGGGGAGGAGGAGCCTGGGCCTTACCAGGACGAGCCRGAGAACCTGACCTCCACAGAGCGATACAACACCTCCCAATCTAACAGACTGAAATCCAATACCAACACCACTAACTACGTGGACTTCTACTCCACCACGAGGAGGCCTTCTCAGAAGGCTAACCAGTACACTGGATCCCCTGACTCCTGGGTGTAGGGGTGGAGAAACCATGTAGGAACCATGGACTGACTCATCAGTCTGTTTGTGCGTGTGTGTGAGATAGAAAGAGAAATGTGAGAGACAGAAAGAACATGAGTGTGCGTGTTCTCGTGTGTGTGTGTGTGTGTGTGTGGTTCCAGTGGGAAAGAGCTTGTTGTTTTCTGGAGTGGTGTAATGTCAGCCAAAGAACGTGTTCTATTACAGGATAGTTTGTTCTAGTGTTTCTCAGCAGTAAGAAAGGTCTGTTGGCTTTATGATGAGGTTGGTTGGATATGAGCCAATCATCCGCTTGGTTGGAAATGTGGAGAATGGAGAGAGTGCTGAAGAAGTGTTGCGTAAAAATAAACATTAAAGGGATAGTTTACTCAAAATAGAAATGAACATGRTGTTCAATATATGTTGGCTGTAATTGATCAACTAAGACAGTTATGGATATAGTAAAGGCGGTGAATATCTCAAAACTAGCTTGGTGAATCGACTACAGCCAAAAGGAAAATAATGTGAATTTGTATTTTGAGTAAAATAAATAATTTCCATGTTGGCCAAATATATATCATGAAGTCATATCTGTGAAATGTCAAATAGTATTTGTACAGAGAAATTTAAAAAACAATGTTATGCTGTGTTACAGAACATTACTGTATTCAATGTGTAGACTGTGTATGATATGATGTCTAGTGAATTTTTTTAATGATTTATTTAAGTGTGTGAATTTCCCCCCCAAAACGCCCTGTTGTATGTTGTCCAACACTGGCAAAGATGTGCCATGTGTCAAATGGAAGTGTATGAAGATTAAATAAGAGCGTATCATAAACACTAAAAAAAGATTCAGAGTTGTGAAAATGAGGCTTTGTTAAATAAATCAGCTGTGGAATGGAATTGCAGGTGTTGGTGATTTTATTTATTTATTTTGTCATCCAAACGTTCTTCACTTCGAGGGCGCGCGCACCCAGCTCCCAGAAAGCGCACGACAGAGCCTTTCATCAGCAACTCCAACTTCGAGGATGGATCACATCTCCGCTCATGCAATGAACATTCCTATAGCTATGGAGGGAAATGCGTTGTTTTGAAGAAACGTCGACGAACTTAACTTGACTCTTCTTTTTTTAACAGGTATATTTTGCTTGTACTGTTAAATGTGAGGTTGTCGGCTGTTTTGTGGGCCAACTTCTAGATGCGTGAAGTGTCAGGGGCATGACAAACCGTTACATTGTTCAACGTTACAGTTTACATAATCGTTCATGTGACGCGTCAAAGTTGTTGCAACAAAATGTTTTTTTTTACTGTGTCGTGTGTGTGAATTAATTCGTAAGTAATAACGTTAGATAAAATAAACGTATTTCGGCATGTGCCTCGCATTTGTTTTCAAGTCTCATTTTCTGCTATTCACCTTTGCTAATCTGGAATCCATTTGTCACTGAGCTGCATCCATTCATTTGTACCATTCTCCACATTTCCCTTTTTGYCAGGTTTCATTCCAGACCACTGTGCCTGATGAGGATACGTTAGGGCTCATCATAATCCATATATTCCTATGACTAGTGTTGCCTCATTTAGGAGTATATGGTCATGCTACTACAATAGCACTTTTTGCAGAGGGAATAATATATTTGTATTGACTATCTTTCACAGAACTCCCTGTAATCAGTTGAACATGTTCAAAGCAGTGTTCGGGAGGAATAGGAAAGGAGAGAAGAGGAGCAGGAGGGATCCAGGTAGGAAAGAGAACAAACAACACTGCACCCATTACAGTTTGTGACAGGTTACTAGACACCTTTTCACTCACTATAATAATGTCACATGATTTTGTTGATAAAAGGATGGGTTGACATTTTTGCCGATAGGGAACTGATGGATTTCTGGAGCCATGGGGATGATTCTGGAATCTAGGTACTATCTGTGTCGTATCAGTCTCGGGGCAGACATCGTTTTTGGTGAAGTGAAACCAATCCTTGACATTAGTAGCACTCGCACTAATTGAAGACGGTAGCTACTTGGCTGCTCTGAATTTTCTGTCCCCGGGTGTTTGAGTATAGAGCCATTTCAATTAGCCTAATTAAGGAGTGAATGCCGCGTCCCACTGCTGTAAGTTCCTCTCAGACCTAAAGTGTGTCACGAGAAGTTGGAGTGGGTTAAACAAACAGCCCTGACCCACAAAAAGAAGATACTGAAATTATCAATAACTTTTTGGGTCATGAGGGATGTACACTGACTATACAAAAATTAGTAAGAACACCTGCTCTTTCCATGACACAGACTGACCAGGTGCATCCAGGTGGAAGCTATGTACCCTTATTGGTGTCACTTGTTAAATCCACTTCAAATCAGTGTAGATGAAAGGGAGGAGACAGCTTRAAGAAGTATKTTTAAGCCTTGAGCCAATTGAGACATGGATTGTGTATGTGTGCCATTCAAAGGGGCAAACAAAATATTYAAATGCCTTTGAACAGGGTATGCTAGTAGATGCCAGGCGCAACGGTTATAACTACAGTATATAGCTTTTTCTTACCAGTTCTAAATAATTTTTGTCTACCCTCTTTATTTTGGTAGGCTATAATCTATTATTCAGATTGATGCTGGGCCTCGTGTGCTTCCGCTGTGGAGTCGTGCTTCTTTCCAGTAGTTATGTAGCTACTAGTTAGCTCCATTCTGTGAGGTAACAACAAGGGTGTTGTCAGTTTCTCATAACGTGAGTGTTCACCCCTAGAGAAGTCTGGGGGAAATCAGAAGGCACTCTAGATATATGGGTACAAAGTCAGCATATTGCACATTAAATATTTAATACATCTAATGTTGACGAGCTACAGAACTCAGAGAACTGTGTCAGTCTCATCTACCATCTACCATTAAATCTATCATTAATACCTCTAGGTCCTTAGATTTAGTCCAAAAGGTGGACTGCCATGCTAGTAATGGCATGTACATTTTAAAACATTTTTGTTGTTGGACAWAAAAGGCTGTAAAATCACCAGGAAATCCTCTCAAAGTGATTTTAATGTAGGAAATCTGTTCCCAAGTATTCCCACGCATAAATAGAGAAAATATGTGATCGTATCCCAATATAATCGAGGTTTGAAAGGATAATTTTTTGTGTCTAATACTACAGTATATCTGTTTGGGATTATTGCGGTCAATTTGTAGTGCACAAATTATTTATAACTATGTYCCGSCYGCCCGACCATCCGCTCAAGGAAAGATTGGCCCGCGGCTGAATGTAATTGGCGACCCCTGGTCTAAGCAAGCCTATGGGTATACGTCGTGTGAAGCTGACTGGGATTGGATTAAAAGCCTTGAGAGAGAAAGTTGTTCCCTGACTACATGATGAGCAGCATATGTTTCCCATAAGGCTGTGTGTGTGGCCTGGAGGCTCGCTCAGAGGCATCAGAGAAGGAGAATGGAAACTTTGCAGCACGATTAGGGGCCCTGAATTTATAACTAATCATAATCAAGTTATAGCAACTCCCTACCTAGTAATGTTGGTTTTGTCCATAACCTGTAAATTCTGCTTTTTAAGGCTGTGTGTATCCTTGCAGATTGTCGTTCAAATGCATTATGTAATGTAGATGACCATCTGTCTCTCTTGTCTTCCACAGGAATGAGGTTACTGTATAAACCATGCTAAATTTCAACGGACTGCTTTAATGTCATTTTGCTGTAGCATTACATATTACTCCAGCCCCCGTTAGTGCTGTGTTATTATTGYGCTCTATGCATCAGACGTAGCCAGTAACTGCAATGCACACACACGTCATTAACATCATTGCAACTGTGCAGTGATTACATTTAGCGTAGAGACAAAAGCAGAACACACTTCCCTCAAAGACCTGAGCTGCCAGTAGGCAGTCCGCTCTTCAGAGGGCCACTACTAGACTTCAAGAATAGATCCGGTCTCTTAATGCAAGGGGATGTGGTCCACTTATTATKGCTCCAAACATGTATTTGACTGTTTAAAGGGATAAACCACCTGTTTAAAGGGATAAAACTCCTGTCAATTTGGTGAAAGCCTATGTTCTATCAGTAAGTTCAAAAAAAATCCCCCCATGATTTAACTTCTAAGTGGTCCATCTGTGAAATCAGGAAATCGTGTCGGAACGAGTCAGAGCTACATGGTTCTCCTCGTTGGAGATAGGGGATAACACACTATCACATTTAATAACACTTTCTTTGTGCTCAATCTAAACAGTGTACCAAATGATTCAACTCAGTTTCTCTTTCAAGTACCATCCCACAATGCGCCCTGTCTGTGGGAAAGGTGGGAAAGGGCCAGTGTTGCCATAGCAACATCCTCTGCACTCACTCTAGTCAGAGATGAACTGCAGGTTGAACTCGGTTAGATAGACTCCTAAATTGCTAGTGCAGTTGGTTTAGGCAATTTTACAGATAGCTAGCTACTTCACATGCTGATATTGACTTTGGTATTATTGTGTGTAGATACGTTTGCTACTTAGCTAGCTAAATAGCCAGGCAGCCCAGATAGCATTGCATTGTGGGTTTTGTAGTCGACTTGAACTGCAACAGATTTCCACTACAATTTTCACATGTTGCTACCAACCTTTTTGTAACGACAAAATGAAACATTTGTTCACAAAAAATATTGTTTTCACATATTAGTGTTATTTAACACTGTTAATCATAGGAATTAGTGGTTTGGGGTGGATTATCCTTTTACGTTTCCAGATACACCTTTTGATAGGCCCTATTATTGATTACAGTTTAATTTGTTCTCTCTCTCTCTTCTCTTTTCCGACCCCTTTTAATCTCTCTCACCTTTCCCACTATATCTCCCTCTSCTCTCGCTAGCGGTAGTCACTGATTACCATAGCCACAGTATCCAACGAAGGGGTGCTGGTGCTTGGGTGACCCACTACCAGGAGCCTAGCCGTGCCCACCACCCCCACCCCTCAAGGGGCAGGCCGAGGGGGAAGCTGGCTAAGGGGGAGTCTATCTCCCTGCCTTCCTCGCCCCTGGTCCATCGCCAGTCCTACATAATGCCCTCACATATGGGCATCAAGTCCCCAGGTACTGTAACAGCCATCCACCAGGCTTTTGTTCTTCTAATGAACACACCTATACAGTTGAAGTCGGAAGTTTACATACACCTTTGCCAAATACATTTAAACTCAGTTTTTCACAATTCCTGACATTTAATCCTAGTAAGAATTCCCTGTCATAGGTCAGTTAGGATCACCACTTTATTTTAAGAATGTGAAATGTCAGAATAATAGTAGAGAGAATGATTTATTTTAGCTTTTATTTCTTTCATCACATTCCCAGTGGGTTTTTGGGGGGGGGGGGGGTAAAATGATGTGGAAACCAGTGGAGGCTGCTGAGGGAGGAACAGGCTACGATAATGGCTGAAAATGGAGTCAATGGAAGGTATCAAAACGTGGTTTGCATGTGGTACCGATTTTCATTGACCCCACTTCCAGCCATTACTTATGAGCCGTCCTCCCCTCGGCAGTCCTCCATGGTGGAAGTTGATTCAAACATTCTGCCCAATGGGAAGGCACTTCTGTCAGCAGAGATCCACAAAAACTCAGAACATAAGATCAGACTCTGCACCCTCCGTCTCAAAGAACAACACCTTCAATACGGGGAGAAATTCATTCCTCGTACATTCTTATCCGACAGGAGTATTCTTGTTTTTTTGTGGCAAAAGAGAATAACGCATGTGGCCTGTCAAAGTCATTACCAAAGTCAAAGTCATTACGAACCCTACACTGATATACACTCAAATGTATTTTACAGCTTATTCATTTCTAATCATTAATTTGTTTGAGTCTGCTGCTGAGGTGGTTTTGAAAGGCAAACCTAATCATCTTATATGATGTTAAAATTATACCTCTGCACCATTCAGGGTTCATTAAAATTCATAACGAGCTAAGCACATTGGAAAAGCAAATATTGAAAACGCCACATGAAAAGTATTGCAAATTAACACAAGAATTTTGAAGGAAATGGTAGTAAATGTATATTATAATGATCTATATTTATATTTACATTCATAATGGTTTTGGAGATACAGTATGGGTCTATGTGGGCAGTGGAAAATGGTGGTTACTGTTTAAAAACGCTACTTCAAATCACACAACTGTGGCTAAAACTAAAATAGACAAACCGAGAGAGAAAGTGAGAGGGAGGGTGTGAGAGAGAGAGAGAGAGAGAGAGAGAGAGAGAGAGAGAGAGAGAGAGAGAAAGAAAGGGAGGAGAGAGAGAGAGAGAGAGAGAGAGAGAGAGAGAGAGAGAGGAGAGAGAGAGAGAGAGAGAGAGAGAAGAGAGAGAGAGAGAGAGAGAGAGAGAGAGAGAGAGAGAGAGAGAGAGAGAGAGAGAAGGGAGAGAAGGAGATAGACTGCATCTAAATCTATCAGCCAATTGTCCTCCATCCATTGCCTAAGTGCCCAACTGCTTTCCCACCTGAGGTCAGGAAGCTATATCAGTGAATCTATGCGTTCAGCTCTCCATGGCACTATTAGGCAACAACACCTCGTAACTAAACCACAGAGCAATATTGAAAGCTTTCATCAATCTAACTCTGACCTCTGAGTGACCAAATTCCAGGAAGGGGGTTCGGAATGATTGAAACACACAGCTAACA
>NC_036867.1:34747923-34761871 GCF_002910315.2 Salvelinus sp. IW2-2015 | reverse complement strand
AATGTAATGTGATGACATTGAATCAACGTGGGGAAATGATTGGATATCCAAAAAGTCAGCAACGTGAGGGAATTTCATCTTTTTTTCACCCAACTTTGAACCTTAATCTGATGTCTTGGTGACTTTTTGTTGTTGTTGATTTCACGTTAGTTGACAACTCAAGCAAATGTAATTAAAAAAATAGACGTTGAACTGACGTCTGTGCACAGTGGGTTGAAGTGTGCTAAGATTTGATTGAACAACGTTCTGCCAGAAAGAACCAAGCGTGCTCCAGCTCCCAGTCTATTACACAACCCAGTGTGGACCAAAAGACTTCAGATGTATCTTTTTCACAGAAAGAGAACGTGTATCAGAGTGATAATGTGGAAGGGAGCTGCTAATGTGACAGTTGCTGTGACTACGGTTGGTTTACTACTTTACTTCCATTAAGCTGGATAATGGAGGGTGACATTACAGGATTCATTTAGTTCAGGTAATACCCTGTTTTAATTTCTATCCGAGATGGCACCCAACTATCCTTGCATTGACGGTCTCTTTTTCTTTCCCATTTGTAATGTACACCGTTCAATCAGGAGCTCCAGMCAGACAGTCAGATCTCTTGCAGACAGTCCAGCCCCGTGTGCCACCAAGCATCTGTTTGTCCCTCTGTCTCTCTCACTGTCTGTGATTAACAGCTCTGCGTGTGATCTCTGCTGTGTAGGAAAGGTGCTGGTGCCTGCCTTTCGTCTAACCAGTCASCTCGTTTCATCACCACCCCTTGTCTGAGAGATGGAGGAAGTTGAGATGGAGTTGTGACTTTAGGCGGAGAAGAGAGGAGGGATATGCAATAGTGAAGTGGTGGTGGCTGTTTCCTCTTATTTGCTTACTGTGTATTGCATCATCTCTACGGTTCATTGGAGAGAGTAATGGATTATGTGGAGGCGGGGAGAGGATATCGACAGTGAGATTGAAAGAATGGGGCGATCCTGAGGGCTTGAGGGGGGGGGAGAGGGATGGAGAGGGGCAATTGATGGAGGAATACACTCTTCGAAAAAAAGGTGCATTCTAGAACCTAAAACGGTTCTCTCCGGCTGTCCCCACAGGAGAACCCTTTGAAGAACCCTTTCTGGTTCCAGGTAGAACCCTTTTGGGTTCTATATAAAACTCTTTCCCACAGAGGGTTCTACATGGAACCCAAATGAGTTCTAGCTGAATCCAAAAAGGGTTCTACCTGGAGCCAAAAAGGGTTCACCTTTTGGAACTCTTTTTCCCAAGAGGGATTGAGGGGAGAGATGGATGAGAAGGTGTCTAACCCAAGAAGGGTTGAGAGTAACTAACGCCCAACAAGCTGCGTCTCGGCCCTCCCACAATCCTTCCCTTCTTCCTCATCTCTCTCAATAGTATCTCTGTTTCCTAGACATCATCATATTTTCCAACTCACTGTTGTATGTAAAACAGGATATAGAGGTGTCGTATTGAACACCCCCTCCTCATCCACCTCTGCATATGTACAGTGGCGACCTGGAGGTGAAAGGTCATGGCATCAGGCCCTTCTCAGTGATGTATCGACGCACCATATTGCTCATCTCAGCCCAATCTGTCCGGACGGGGCAGCCAGTGCCAAAGACGGCGGTGCAATGGCGCCTACCCTCTGCTGGAGGCCAGGGCTGAGCTGAGCTCATTGAGATACTACGTCTGTCTCCTAACCAACCCGGGAGCGCTGAGCAGGCACACACACATACACATATGGACACACACGCAGACAGAGCTGCTTCAGTCATGCAGCCAGGGACTGAGAAAGGCACAGCCTCTTCATCGGTAATGAGGCCGACCGGCGCTGCTGCTGCTGCTGACCTGTGGATGCATACATGAACCTCTCCTCCATCGGCATAGTATACATAATCCTCCATMCAATCGACGTAGCCAGGTAGGAGGAAAGGCAGGAAGGAGGAACTGAGCTGAACTGGTCTGGGCTACAGAACGGTGTGTGTGTGTGTGTTTGGTGTGGTCGTATCGTGCTGCTCACAGCGATCCGCTCGTCTGTCATCTCTCTCCATCTGTCTTCCAGAGCTGCACGCGGAGCTCCAGCCCAGCTCCTCCTCCTTCTCAACCCAGGAACTGATGACCAGGCTGGGCTTCTTACTGGGAGAAGGGACCCCAGCCTCGCCTAGCACCCCCATGGAGGACCGGAGGGAAAAGAAGGTATGTGAAATGAAAGATTGCKGGAAGGWTGGGTAGAAGGAAGGAGGGAGACTGACTGAGAAAGTCARATGTCAGAAATATGAAAATGAGGCTCATATKTTTTCTTTGCAGATGACGTGAGGAGTTTTAGTATGGCTTCTTTAATTAGATTTAAAGGCCATGTTTTGTATGATAACCAAGATTGAGAGTTTGTTTTTGTTAAGCTGCAAATTTAGAAACTACAACTTTGAAGGTAAATTACCAGTTGAAAAAGAAAATCAGAGGCACTCTTGACTTAATATTTGAAAGTATATACTGCAATGGCATTTTCTTTAAAGAATGTGTACATAAGGTGATGTCAGTTGATTATCTTGCTTTTAATCTTGTTGCATTGGCTCGCCACATGCTGTTGAGCCTGCAGGAGGTTTATATACTGTACTGTATCATTCTCTCACCGTTTRAGCATTGCCCCACTTTCCTAACCTCCTTCCTCCACCTGAGCTCCAGATGGAGCCAGTTTTATAGAGACAATGTGCCGGCTGTGAGCAGTGTACCGTGTCCTGGTTCAGATAACTGATGAGGTGGTAAGGTGGGAATAGCACTGAGCTGAACGTTCTCTAACGTGTGCTGGGATGAGTTGAGACCTATAGGACCYAGGAAATGTAGGGTTCGGGTGTTGTTGGAGACAAATGAAGAAGGATGCAGATATTGGGGTTTGGGGACATTGGGAGGAGAGGGGGACATTGACTCACACACACACAGGCATGCACACACACACACACACCCAGGCATACACACACACACACACACACTTATATACAATGACCTATATACCATACATTAACCTGGGGACAGCTGGAAAGGGGGCCAACAGGGTCTATACCTCTGATCATACTGGTCCATAGACAGAGCTTTAAATAAAACACCTCTTTCTCTCTCTCTTCTCCCTGCCCTTTCTCTTTCTATATCTCTCTTCTCTTGCCACACGTTCTATCCATCTCTCCTCACTTTCTACTTGACTGATATCGCCTATCTCTCCTCTTTCGCTCTCTCTCATCCCTCTCTCACCCTTCTCTCTCTCATCCCTCTCTGCCTATCTCTCTCTCTCTCCCTCTCTCGCTCCCTCTCTGGCTGTAGTGTAATATCTCTGGCCAGGCGGTGAGCCCATGCTCCACATTGACCTGCAGCACTACGTCTCCATGCTCAGACAGCCCCTGCTCCACCCTGGGTAGCAGCAGTACCGGGGGGCCACCCTCCTGTCTTCCCAGCCCCAGCCCAGGTGGGACCCTCCTCAGCCCCAGTCCCTGCCGGAGCCCCAGTTCCACGCTTGAGAGCCAGGATAGCGGAATCATAGGTGAGTGGYTTATATAGACCATCATCCCCATAGTTGGATCAATTTAAATTCAGATATTTTCTCTGTGTTGTATTCTCTTCTCACCTCCTGAGAAATAATGCATATGTGCATGTGATTGTGAGATCTAAATGGAAGAATAAACACYGTCTCATCCTTCCATTGGTCATCAATATATCTCAATAATATATCTCAGTACTCACATTGTCAACAATCCTGATTAAGATAAGGGCCTCGGCACTGAAGAAATAGAGATAGWTGATACTTGTTTCACMTYGCTTTGAGTTCTCAGTCAAGTCTCTCTATCKCCCAACTCYCTCTCGCTCTTTTTGCCTGTGCCACTTTAGTCGAGAGGCTTCAGTTCCCTCTTGACAAAACTGGGACGTTGCTGTCTTTGCTGCGTATGGGTCTGGACTTTCTAAAATAGGACATCTTTCTCCCTAAATAGAGCGTGTATTTCTCGGTAAATACAAAAAGGGCAAAGGGTGCACAGTACACGCGTTTGATTGCGATGATGTCGATGTGTGACTGATGTCTCGTCACTGTTGATGTGACTGATGATCGGACTCTTACTCTTTAACTCAATACAGTGTCACTGCCAATAACGTACCAGACTGGAAAACTACTTTGAACTGAAGCAGAGTTTGAGCTCATCCTAAATGACAGCTATTCCTAACTTGATCTTTTCCAAAAGGCACTCATTAGGAGTCAACAGTTTGGTTTTGTCGTTTGTAATCACCTTACCCCTGTCTATTCCCWCTGTGCCTCAGCTACCATCACCAGCTCTCCTGAGAATGAGGATCGCGGTGGTTCCACTCTGGACCTGAGCAAAGATGGCAGCTGGAGGGGCCCTGGGCGTGGCGGGCACCGAGGCGACTCCTGCCCTCCTGTCGCCAAGGACGACCTGCCAGGACCCAGCGAGGCCCCGCCCAGGTCTGAAATCACCATCCTAGAGGAACCCAGAACTCCGCCCCYAGCCAAGAGGCCCCTCCCACAGCGCCACACGCACAGCACTTCTTCCCTGGTGATGCCACGCCCTAACTCTGTGGCAGGTGAGTGACCATCTCTTGCCGCTGACTGGTGGTGCCTCAGTAGTCTCAACTAGTCTCCTTTCCTTGTGTCCTTTCCTYTATGATTACTGGCCTGGTAGTGCATGATAGATGAAAGCAGTACGTTGGAGATCTATCCAGTCCTTTTAGCGGTGATGAGGGAAAGGAGATCTTTTAGGAGATCTATCCAGACCTTTTGGAGATCGATCCAGTCCTTTTACCTTTTAGCGGTGATGAGGGAAAGGGAGAATGAGGAAAGAAGCCATGAAAGACAATCAAACAGCTCTACCTTGACTAGGTGTCTAGAACCAGTCGTTTTTTTGTGGGAAGTTCTCTTTCCTCACTTCATTGTTGTGGCTAAAGCAGCTGCAGCTGAAGCTTTTTCAGACCACGTGGTTTCTGTGACGTGGAAGAGCCATTAGATAGAGCTGCTTTCTGTCTACTTTCCATCATTAGACGAGGACGGCATTACGGCATTACGTCTCTGGAGGATGGAGACAGTGAGCGCTACCGGCTACAGTATTCCAGGAGGGTTTACGTCGTTACCCTACGTCTGTTTCTCTCTGTGTTTGAGAGAACAAGAGACAACTTTTCCTTCGTTAGATGTCACTCCATTTGGGAGAGTGGGGGGGGGGGGTTCGGTCTCTCAGGGGAGTGGATCCACTGCAATGACTGACAGACTCTTCTACTCTTGTTAGGGATGCTGCTCGTGAAATACTTGAATTACTTGAAATGAGCATGCATGGTATTATTTGTTTCAATAGACCTCCCTTTTCAGGTTGGGATGGGGGGAAAAGAGAGGGAGTAACACAGGACATGTTTTGGTTTCTTTCAAAGCCCACGCTCTACATGGGTTTCTATCTGTTATTGTGCTGTAGTGGTCCGAGCAGAGAGGAAGTGTTAGTCCCATGTATGCCTGCTGATTCAGTACAGCTTGAGAGTTAAGTGGCGCCGAGTGTGAATAGAATGTCAGTATTCCTGTGGTGCCATTGAAAGAGGGCAGACCCCACCCCCACCCCCCCGAGAGCTCTTGCCATTCAACTGTCACTGTAGCTTTCGTCATAGTGCTCTGAGATTATTATTATACCAACCGACATGTATTTTGAGGTGGAAGATTGTGGTAAAATGTGTTTTCTACATTGTTTAACAGTAACCTGGCCCTGGGTTGAAGACGAGATTTAGGGTGACTCAGCAGTAGATTGGACATTGTGGTGTTGGGAGGTGTGATGTGAAGTGTGTCTCTGTATCTCTGAGCTCAATGGTTCTAACGCTGACCAATAGCCTGGTCCAGCCTCCAACCGCTTTTTCCCCCAAGATCCAGGTGTGACTCTTCACTAGATTGGACATGATGGGGTGATGTTGGGTTGTGACATGGTGTTCCAGTGGGTGCTCCTGCCCTGTGAGCTGTGCAGTATGTGTCACAGAGCCGAGCAACGTGACATTCCCCTTCTGAGTCCACTCTTGTGGGGTTAAAGGTCTCATGTAATGCCAGATTATCTGTAGTACAGGAGGCCGCCACTATCGATTTATGTGCTGCATAAGGTGTGTAGAGATCAGTCTGGAGAGAGACAGACAGACAGACAGACGACAGACAGACAGACAGACAGACAGACAGACAGACAGAACAGACAGACAGACAGACAGACAGACAGACAGACAGACAGACAGACAGACAGACAGACAGACAGACAGACAGACAGACAGAAGCAGACAAGACAGACAGACAGACAGAAGGAAAGAGAGAGACAGGAAAGAGAGAGAGAGAGAGAGAGACAGAAGGAAAGAGAGAGAGACAGAAGGAAAGAGAGAGACAGAAGGAAAGAGAGAGAGAGAGAGAGAGAGACAGAAGGAAAAGAGAGAGAGAGAGAGACATAAGGGGAGAGAGAGACAGAGAGAGAGAGAGAGAAGGAAAGAGACAGAGAGAAAGGAGAGATAGAGTGTTTGTAGTATGGCTCGATCATGACAGCTATAGTTCCTTGCCTTGCTACGCGGAACAAAAGGCGTTATTAAATAACTTAGAGATGCTTCAATCACAGCTTTACTACAAGTAGAGTGTTTAACCTAGAAGCCTCTAGCCCCGTCTAGCTCTGGTCCTAGCTACTATACAACAGTTACTGCAGATTCACTAAAATCACATGCACACCCCCATATGCTCAACACAACACACACACACACACACACACACACACACACACACACCACACACACACACACAACACACAACACACACACACAACACACACCACCACACACACACACACCACACACACACACACCACACACACACACACACACACAAAGACAGAACATCTGTATATATCTATCTACAATCTCCCTATCAGATATTACTGTTCTGTTATATCACATCCAGACCCCTACAAGCAGATTGCTGGGGAGCAGAGTAAGAGAACTAGGCCTGGGGAGCAGAGTAGAGAGAACTAGGCCTGGTGGAGCGAGTAAGAGAGAACTAGGCTGGGGGAGCAGAGTAGAGAGAACTAGGCCTGGTGGAGCAGAGTAGAGAGACTAGGCCTGGTGGAGCAGAGTAGAGAGAACTAGGCCTGGTGGAGCAGAGTAGAGAGAACTAGGCCTGGTGGAGCAGAGCAGAGAAGAACTAGGAGTGGTGGAACAGAGAGAGAGAACTAGGCCTGGTGGAGCAGAGCAGAGAGAACAAGAGTGGTGGAGCAGAGTAGAGAGACCTAGGCCTGGGTGGAGCAGAGCAGAGAGAACTAGGCCTGGTGGAGCAGAGCAGAGAGACTAGGCCTGGTGAGCAGAGCAGAGATAACTAGGCTGGTGGAGAGAGCAGAGAGAACTAGGTCTGTGGAGCAGAGCAGATAGAACTAGGCCTGGTGGGAGCAGAGAGAACTAGCCTGGTGGAGCAGAGCAGAGAGAACTAGGCTGGTGGAGCAGACAGAGGACTAGCTGGTGGAGCAGAGAGAACTAGGTCTGGTGGAGCAAGAGAGAGAGAACTAGGAGTGGTGGAGTAGAGATAACTAGGCCTGGTGGAGCAGAGTAGAGAGAACTAGGCCTGGTGGAGCAGAGTCAGAGAGAACTAGGCCTGGTGGAAGCAGAGCAGAGAAACTAGGCCTGTGGAGCAGATAGAACTAGACCTGGTGGAGGAGAGTAGAGAGAACTAGGCCTGATGGAGCATAGCAGAGAGAACTAGGCTGGTGGAGCAGAGTATAGAGAACTAGCCTGGTGGAGCAGAGTAGAGAGAACTAGCCTAGGCTGGTGGAGCAGAGTAGAGAGAACTAGGCCTGGTGGAGCAGAGCAGAGAGAATAGGCCTGGTGGAGCAGAGCAGAGAGAACTAGGTCTGGTGGAGCAGAGCAGAAGAACTAGGCCTGGTGGAGCAAAGCAGAGAGAACTAGTGAATTAGGATATGTTAGGTTCTAATTTCCAGAGTACAAAGTCAACGGAAAGCTTTAAACCAAGTTTATTCTGCCCAGAGGGTCAGTACAGCTGCATTAGACAAACACATGGTTTCACCCGTGGTAGTTTACATGCCCCACTTTGGGTGGCGTCTCCTCCATATCACTACACATTGCATCCTTATTGGTAGGCAGGAAGCTATGTGATCGTTGTCCCTGCACTCAGCCCTTACCAAGCTTCCTAATGCACCCCTCATTTCTCTACTATACCTGATGATTCATATATATAATGCTCAGAAACCAAACATATCCAGATGAAAGACATCAGGTTCTACAGAGCATACATGGACCAGTGTGTATGTCTCATGTTGGTGTACATGTTAAACGGACTGGTCCTTAGAAACACAACATTCTGCTACAGAACATGTGTAATTGGAGCTGGTCACTGAACCTGGCTATGTTCCTGACCGTAGTGAGCTGTTAATATCCCAGGCTGGATGAGGATTCACTTAGATCATCATCACCATACAACATGGACTGATCTAGTGGTCAACGCCCATTTGAATGAGTCGCTGGAGAGTGAGCAAATGAGAGAGAACGAGAGGCAGAAGAGAGGGGGGACAGGGGACGGAGGAGAAGTAAAATGGACACCGAGAGTGAGAGGATTTCCTATAAGATGCGTTCGAGTGTGTGTGTGTGGGGGGGGGGGGTTGCAGCTGGCTCTCTGTGTGTGTCTTTGTGTTTTATCCTTGAGTGTCTTTCTCCAGAATATTTAACGTCACAAACATGGGCAGCATAAGGGAAGAACTATGACCGATTTGTTTCCCATTTTACTCAAGGACAAGAGTATCGTTCTCCCTTAAGGCTGAAATACACTACAAGCCACCGGGGTTAACACCCTGCTCTTATGTGCCATGGGATCTTTAGTGACCACAGAGAGGACACCCGTTTAACATCCCATCCGAAAGATGGCACCCTACACAGGGCAATGTCCCCAATCACTGCCCTGGGGCATTGGGATTTTTTACATTTTAGACCAGAGGAAAGAGTGCCTCCAACACCACTTCCAGCAGCATCTGGTCTTCCATCCAGCGACTGACCAGGACCAACCCTGCTTAGTTTCAGATGCAAGCCAGCAGTAGGATGGGGTGGTATGCCGCTGGCCTATACAATATTTCTGTTCCGTTTTATTTATTTATATATATATACAGTGCATTCGGAAAGTATTCAGAGCCATTCCCTTTTTTGACTTTTGTTACGTTCCAACCTGATTCTAAAATTGATTAAATACATTTTTTCCCTCATCAATCTACACACAATACCTCATAATGTCAAAGCAAAAAAAACTGAAATATCGTATTTACATAAGTACTCAGACCCTTTGCTATGCGACTCGAAATTGAACTCAGGTGCATCCTGTTCCTGTCTATATAAGGTCCCACAGATGACAGTGCATGTCAGAGCAAAAACCAAGCCATGAGGTTGACGAATTGTCCGTAGAGCTCCGAGACAGGATGTGTCAAGGCACAGATCTGGGGAAGGGGACCAAAACATTTTGGCAGCATTGAAGGTCCCCAAGAACACAGTGGCCTCCATCATTCTTAAATGAAAGAAGTTTGGAACCACCAAGACTCTTGTAGAGCTGGCCGCCGGCCAAACTGAGCAATCGGGAAAGAAGGGCCTTGATCAGGGAGGTGACCAAGAACCTGATGGTCACTCTGACAGAGCTCCAGAGTTCCTCTGTGGAGATTGGATAACCTTCCACAAGGACAACCATCTCTGCAGCACTCCACCAATCAGGCTTTATGTTAGAGTGGCCAGACGGAAGCCACTCCTCAGTTAAGGCACATGACAGCCCGCTTGGAGTTTGCCAAAAGGCACCTAAAGGACCCTCAGACCATGAGAAAGAAGATTATCTGGATTGATGAAACCAAGATTGAACTCTTTGGCCTAAGGTCACGTCTGAAAGAAACCTGGCACCATCCCTACGGTGAAGCATGGTGGTGGCAGCATCGTGCTGTGGGGATGTTATTCAGTGGCAGGGACTGGGAACTAGTCAGGATTGAGGGAAAGATGAACGGAGTGAACTACAGAGAGATTCTTGATGAAAACCTTCTCCAGGGCGTTCAGACTGGGGCGAAGGTTCACCTTCCAACAGGACAACGACTCTAAGCACACAGCCAAGACAACGCAGGAGTGSCTTGGGTACAAGACTCTGAATGTCCTTGAGTGGCCCACCTAAAGCCCGGACTTGAACCCGATCGAACATCTCTGGAGAGACCTGAAAATAGCAGCGCAGCGACACTCCCCATCCAACCTGAAAGACCTTGAGAGGATCTGCAGAGAAGAATAGGAGAAACTCCCCAAATACAGGTTTGCCAAGCTTGTAGCATCATACCTAAGAAKACTCGARGCTGTAATCGCTGCCCAAGGTGCTTCAACAAAGTACTGAGCTTATGTAAATGTATTTTTYWKKTTTKKWWTTTTTWWWAAWKKKSMAAMMWTTTAAAAAATCTGTTTTTGCTTTGTCGTTATGGGGTATTGTGTGTAGATTGATGAGGGGGAAACAATTGAATCCAATTTTGAATAAGGCAGCAACGTCACAAAATGTGGAAAAGTGAAGCGGTCTGAATACACTGTACACATAGCCTCCTCCCATTTGTACTGGACTCTAAGTGCRTCGTCAAGTCAACCAACCCCTCTAATCTTAATTCCAACCCTCAGATATTGACAGACTAACCCATCTTTCCCACTACATTATCATTTTACTCTTTATTTTAGCAATAYATCCTCCTATTTTACTTTGATGTCTTATGAGGGTCTTGAAACTCTCTATTTGTCCTAAAAGTAAATACTTTAACTAAGAGTATAATCATATTTTCCATTGATTGATCTTGGTTTTTTAGATCTCCGAAACAGTACTGTTTCTACATCCATCTGAACACAGACATTTTGACTCAACAGCCCCTCCTGGACCTGACTCCAAAAGTGAGCCGCCAAAGAACAGTACCATAGAGATCGTCTATTGATTCTGTTTCTTCGTTGCAGTGTGCACAGGCCTCACCCCGTATATTGAGCGTTGTTTTTGTGGCGAGGACATTATATAATAGATTAAATTGAAAAGAACGGATTGATGCGTCCATTTTTGTATAACAGTTCATAAACCCGACGCCATGGTATTGAGACATCAAAAATCTCTTCCCAATTATCTGGAATTTTATGCCGAATAGTTGTCAAACCTCTCGACTTTAAGTGAAACTGATATATTTTACGGTTTATACTAGTTATTTTAAGCCATGCATGGTTTTTGATTGACGGCAGGCAAACTAATTAATTCCTTTCTCTTTTGAGTAATTGCTCCTTACATTTCTGTGGCAGAGCTGCRATGAGTTGGTTCAACTTTTGTATTGATCATACATCCCCATACGCCTTTGTTAATTGCTTGTGTGATAACATTTTACTGTCCTTATTTTCAATGTCATTCATAAACATGATACCTTTAATTTTTTGTACAATAAAATWGTTATTTCCTTTTATCAGTACATTGTAGTTTAGCCGTACTAGTTGCTGTAATATTTGTTCAGAGTCTTCTGGAGGAGGAAATTGGAATTGTAACCATCTCTGTATGGCATCATTTAAAAAGGATGATACTTTAAACAGGGTTCCATTGTCAATCCACTRGAAACGGTTGGTTTTAATCTACGTAACGGCAAAGAGACCACTTTTGAGTGTTGAATGTGCTTCTCTTAGTAGCCTGCTGGAAAACCAGTTTGGATTTAGATATCATTTTGGTATAATGGAGGCTTTAAGTAAGAGGTTTAATGTCTTAATATTTAATAGTTTTAACCCTCCAAACTCACGTTCGTTATACAAATATGCCTGTTTAACTTTCTCTGATTTGCAATTAAGTACAAAAAAAGAAGAAAKTCTCACGATTCGGCTTTTATTCTCCAGAATAAGGCTGTAACATAACAACACGTGGAAAAAGTCAAGGGGTTTGAATACTTTCCGGGTTGTTGTACATTACTTTTACCCATCTTATGAGAGATTCTCAAAAGCTGAAGGAAATCTAGGCACTTATAAACTGATTCTAGATCTACTGTATCGAGGCTGTCTTAAAATCTGCTATAAAGATTATACCAGGTTTCCCTGTATTCTCATCGTCTAATGTTGTCTCCTATATATCTTCCTTTTAAGAATCCCGTCTGAACGTGAAGAATAATGTCTGGTAGGACCTTTTTAATTCTATGAGCAATACATTTTGCCAATATGTTTGTGTCGCAACATTGAATTTTTGGGAGATCCTGGGTCTTTGTACTGGCTCCTGCTTCAGTAGGAGARAGATCAGTCCCTCTTTTTGTGTGTCCGATAGTTTGCCATTTACAGTATATACGAGTAATTAAAACATGGTAGTAGTGGATCTCTCAGCATAATAATTTTACTTCATTAAAAATCTTCTTTGGTGAGATAAGTTGATTGGAACAAATTTTTGTAGATTATTTTGGGTCGCGTTTCTAATTTGAAGGTTTAAGGAAAACTTGGTGCATTTTTTCGCCGTTCTCCATCCAATTTACTCAGTTTTTGATCATTGAAACCGTATCTTTCCTAAATAAATTTCTCCTTCTGTTTTGCATCTAGATTATTCATGTTTCAGTAGTACATTTATCATCATCATTGATATGTAATGCTAGTTTTTCTATTTCTGATGTAAGTAATTTCTCAGCTGACCCAAACCATTTTAGTCTTTGGGATGAAAACTGAATTGAGTGGCTTCTAAAGACAAATTTAAAGGCATCCCATATGATAAGTGGGTCCGCTGAACCTGTACTGTGCCTGAAGAAATCTGTTATATATTTCCTTCGTTTTTGTTAAGAATGTACTGTCTTTCAATTAACCCAGGTTCAATTTCCAATATCCCCATCCTCGCGGAAAGTCTCTCATAGTTATCTGGAGGGATATAAGTTCATGGTCTGATCGCATTCGAWCCTCAATCAATACTTTTTGAAACTTTTGGCTCCATAGAAAAGAATACCAGAAAATAATCAATCCGGCTAGCTTGATTAAGCCTCCTCCAAGTATATTTTGCAAGGTCCAGGTTTTTAAGCCTCCAAATATCAGTCAATTCCAATGTGTCCATAATATTCATGATCTCTTTGAGCACCAGAGGGTGATAGTTGGTAGTATGATTGCCTTTACGGTGTGGATGTACACTACTACTGTAGAATAATAGTGAAAACATCACAACTATGAAATAACACATACGGAATCATGTAGTAACCAAAAAAGTGTGAAACAAATCAAAATATATTTTATATTTGAGATTCTTCAAATAGCCACCCTTTGCCTTGACAGCTTTGCAAACTCTTGGCATTCTCTCAACCAGCTTCACCTGGAATGCTTTTCCAACAGTCTTGAAGGAGTTCCCACATATGCTGATGGCTGCTTTTCCTTCCCTCTGCGGTCTGACTCATCCCAAACAATCTCAATTTGATTGAGGTCAGAGGATTGTGGAGGCCAGGTCATCTGATGCAGCACTCCGTCACTCTCCTTCTTGGTCAAATAGCCCTTACACAGCCTGGAGGTGTGTTGGGTCATTGTCCTGTTGAAAACAAATGATAGTCCCACTAAGCCCAAACCAGATGGGATGGCGTATCGCTGCAGAATGCTGTGGTAGCCATGCTGGTTAAGTGTGCCTTGAATTCTAAATAAATCACAGACAGTGTCACCATCAAAACACCCCACACCATAACACCTCCTCCTTCATGTTTTACAGTGGGAAATACACATGCAGAGATCATCCGTTCACCTACACCGCATCTCACAAAGACACAGCGGTTGGAACCAAAATCTCCAATTTGGACTCCAGACCAAAGGACAATTTCCACCGGTCTAATGTCCATTGCTTTGTGTTTCTTGGCCCAAGCAAGTCTATTCTTATTATTGGTGTCCTTTGCAGCACTTCGACCATAGAAGGCCTGATTCACACGGTCTCCTCTGAACAGTTGATGTTGAGATGTGTCTG
>NC_036867.1:34738705-34746092 GCF_002910315.2 Salvelinus sp. IW2-2015 | reverse complement strand
ACTGCTATTCAAACTGTAGCTGTACCATGATAGATGCACTGCTATACAAACTGTAGCTGTACCATGATAGATGCACTGCTATAAAAACTGTAACTCCAGCAGCAGATTAAGTATACCTCCAGTTGTCCACCCCTATACACATGGATCCTTGGACCCATGAGAAGTCGGGACCCATCTCTTGAAAAGAGCACGAAGTGCCACCCACTTACAACCAGTTCAGCAGCGCTAAGCAGTTCTAACCCTTTGCCTCAGTTGTACTATCACATTAGACGGACATTATGCGTAATAATGTAGGCACTTCCTCCAAAAGGATAGCTACCTTTGACAAAGCAACCGGCAGTAGAACATTTACATTTAGGGAGGCAGATATTATTTTATGTTATCGCTTGAGATTCCATCCCATCACTATCATCACCCTATAGCCTCGATTGTGGGATGCACACACACACGCGCCCCCACACACACATACACATCTCGACACCTCTCCCCTTCCACTCGTACATTCACCTAAAAACACACACACACACACACACACACACACACACACACACACACACTCAACTTCAAGCTCTTGCACACGAGTCATCCGACAGACACTCCACACAGTTGTTCCACCCTCGAGCCCTGCTCAAAAGTTGTCACGCCCTGGCCATAGAGAGGCTTTTATTCTCTATTTTGGTTAGGCCAGGGTGTGACTAGGGTGGGCATTCTAGTTTCTTTATTTCTATGTTTTCTATTTCTTTGTGTTTGGCCGGGTGTGGTTCTCAATCAGAGGCAGCTGTCTATCGTTGTCTCTGATTGAGAACCATACTTAGGTAGCCCTTTTTTCCACCTGTCTTGGTGGGAAGTTGACTTTGTTTTGGGCACATAGCCTTTTGAGCTTCACGGTTTGTTTTGTATTGTTTMTTGTTTTGTCGGMGTCATTTCGAATAAAAGAGAAAATGTACGCTCACCACTCTGCACCTCGGTCCTCATCTTTCAACAGCCGTGACAAGAGTAGACTTGCTCGTACCGTTGTAGCCGTTCAACAGGAGTGCCAAAATGTTCCGGGATGGGTAGATTTTGAGTGTGTAATGTCTAGTCCTGGCTGATGGAGCCCGGAAACCTCCCTCCCCCTCAACACACGCACACTGGTCCCCAGAGAAGACCCTTCTTCCCCCGGCACTTCTGTGCAGTCAGACCGCTAAGATTTATGCTGTGCCTCCAGGACAACAGTGTTATTCCCCCTTTCTGAATGTCCACGTGCGACCCCAGCGCCCCATGTGTTACTGCAGCCAGTATTGCCATCACTGGTACTACCTGGGAGGAGGTCTCCACCAGAATTCCCTGGCTAGATATGAGGTCATCAAAGTTCTCTTTGCAGCTTTGAGAATTTCCCTGTATTTTATGCTCACCCATACGGGGCTTAGTTGGAACCTCTCACATTTAACGATTCAGTCCAGCCAAATCGTAGTGACCTAGTAATCGGTATAGTACATGCACCTCCACGGCAGTATAAAAGTCTGGCTGCTGGGCAGCTTTGTGTATGTGTAGGCCTAGTAAGGAAATCAACATGGCAACCGGGGAAACATAACAATGCACCTACAAGGAGCGCAGMATCTGTGCGTGCGGGCTACTGATGTGAGGGAAGATGAGGAGGACTGGAAGTAAACATTGATAGCTTTCTACTTCTATAATTGATTTTAATGAGAGAAAAAAATGTGTTGCCCATTATTAAGCTATTTATCAGAGTTATTGACCTCGCAATAAGCCAGATTTGAGTAACTACATTACATTACATTGAAGCGGCAATGTAATACTTTCAGCATGAGTGCTGAAAGTAGGCTGATTTGAGAAAACCTCTCATTTAAACAGTCTTCATTTTAATTTGACTTAAAACAAGAGGGATTTGTGTTGAAACCAATTTCATGCATGTTTAATTATTTGTTTTACCCCCAATTTCATAGTATCCAATTGTTAGTAGTTACTATCTTGTCTCATCGCTACAACTCCAGTATGGGCTCGGGAGAGACGAAGGTTGAGAGCCACGCGTCCTCTGAAACACAACCCAACCAAGCCGCACTGCTTCTTAACACAGCGCGCATCCAACCCGGAAGCCAGCTGCACCAATGTGTCGGAGGAAACACCGTGCACCTAGTGACCTGGTCAGCGCGCACTGCACCCGTCCCRCTACAGGAGTCGCTAGTGCGCGATGAGACAAGGATATCCCTACCGGCCAAACTCTCCCTAACCCGGATGACGCTAGGCCAATTGTGCGTCGCCCCACGGACCTCCCGGCCACGGCCGGCTGCGACAGAGCCTGGGCTCAAACCCAGAGACTCTGGTGGCACAGCTAGCACTGCGATGCAGTGCCTTAGACCACTGCGCCACACGGGAGGCCCTGAAACCATTTTCTTACTATTTAAGAAATTGACAGACTAAATTAYAGGCCAATCATCATGCACTCGTTAAATATCTCAGTGTCAGTGAAAGGCTTGGTGTGTTAAGTTAAAACCAGGGTTTGAATTGAAGGGGGTATGTTATACCTTTGGTGCCATTGTTGTGATGAAMTTGTGAGGTAGTTGAAGAGAACCTTTATAGCTGATYGGCTGACGGTGGGACTTGCCTTGCATCTGCTCTTAGCACTGCTCACACTTGGTGATAATGGCCGATATGAGGCCCAATATATTAAACATGTTTGAAAATAATCGGGGTGCCATAGAACAGTATGTTGAAATGGGGACAGAGCTCCATAGTTATACTGTTTGGCGATGAAGGGTTTTGTTMATTTTATTCCCAAATGTTTAAGATGTTCTGCCTTGAAGGCAAAACGAATGAAACAACTCTATAAAAAGCTCTCTTTCCTGCTTTCCCTCATTCTTTATTTTCTACTTCTCTACTTCTCTTCTCCTTCATTCTGTCTCTCATGTCTTCCCCTGCAGCGACTAGTTCCACTAAGCTGGAGGATCTGAGCTACCTGGATGATCAACGGAGTGCTCCCCAGCGAAGCTCCATCAAAACAGCCCTGAAGAGCAACAGGGGGAGAGGGACGCCAAAGGTGTGTGTGGTGTGTGTGTGTGTGTGTGTGTGTGTGTGTGTGTGGTGTGTGTGTGTGTGTGTGTGGTGTGTTGTGTTGTGTGGTGTGTGTGTGTGTGTGTGTTGTGTGTGGTGTGTGTGTGTGGTGTGTGTGTGTGTGGTGTGTGTGTGTGTGTGTGGTGTGTGTGTGTGTGCGTGTGTGGCGTGCAGGCATTTATGCAGGTCATGTGTGTTGCTCGCAGGTGTCGGCACATCCTTTTGGGGGCCCTAGGCATTATTTGGTTGGCCCCCTCCCCCACTTCACAGGAAAACCTTTTAGTGGCCCCCCTCTTTGACTGAGGAGAGAAAACATTTAAATAACATTTTCTGTAATTCTACACATTTTACGCCAATGGCCGGAGGAATGTGTGGCAATTTATAATTAATTTCATTCAATTCTACTCGTTTGCCATGGGGCAGAGGAGAAAAATAAAGGCATTTTTACAGCTAATTTCCAAAATGAATACACTACGTGACAAAAATATGTGGACACCTGCTGCGTCGAACATCTCATTAAAACATCCTGGGCATTAATATGGAGTTGGTCCCCTCCTTGCTGCTATCACTGCCTCCWCTCTTCTGGGAAGGCTTTCCTCTAGATGTTGGAACATTGCTGCGGGGACTTGCTTCCATTTGGCCATGAGCATTAGTGAGTTCGGGCACTGATGTTGGGTGATTAGGCCTGGCTCGCAGTCGGCGTTCCAATTCAAAGGTGTTCGATGGGGTTGAGGTCAGGGCTCTGTGCAGGCCAGTCAAGTTCTTCCACACTGATCTCGACAAACCATTTCTGTATAGACCTTGCTTTATGCACGGGTGCAGGAAAACAGGAAAGGGCCTTCCCCGAACTGCACAGAATCATCTAGAATGTCATTGTATGCTGTAGCGTTGAGATTCTTGCGTTCAATGGAACTAAGGGGCCTAGCCCGAACCATGAAAACAGCCCGGACCATTATTCCTCCTCCCCCAAACTTTACAGTTGGCACTATGCATTCGGGCAGGTAGGGTTCTCCTGGCATCTGCTAAAYCCAGATTCGTCCATCGGACTGCCAGATGGTGAAGCATGAMGCATCACTCMAGAGAACRTGTTTCCACTCCTCAAGAGTCCAATAGAGGTGAGCTTTACACCACTCCAGCCGACACTTGGCATTGCGCATGGTGATCTTAGACTTGTGTGCGGCTGCTCGGCCATGGAAACCCATTTCATGAAGCTGCCGACAAACAGTCATTGTGCTGACGTTGCTTCCAGAGGTAGTTTGGAACTCTGTAGTGAGTTTTGCAACCGAGGACAGGCGATTTTTAAGCGCTACGCGCTTCAACACTCGACGGTCCCGTTCTGTGAGCTTGTGTGGCCTACCACTTCACGGCTGAGGCGTTGTTGCTCCTAGACGTTTCCACTTCACAATAACAGCACTTACAGTTGACCGGTGCAGCTCTAGAAGGGCAGAATTTTGATGAACTGACTTGTTGGAAAGATGGCATCCTATGATGGTGCCAAGTTGAAAGTCACTGAGCTCTTTAGTATGGGAATCCTACTGCCAATGTTTGTCTATTGAGATTGCATGGCTGTGTGCTCGATTTTATACACCCATCAGCAGCGGTCAGGGACCCTGGGCACGTGCCCTTCAAACCCGGTCGGCAATTCAGCCATGATTACTWCAAGTTCAGATAGCTGGGTAGACTTCCTTACCAATCTAAAAATGTTTTTCTGACATGGGCTAATTGAGTGACTGYCAGTGACTGACRAAACAAGAGGAAAACTTCTGATGCACAACCAAATTTMGAAATTGCATCTTGAAACCGATGAAACCGATTGTTGCACTAGTCTAGGAGTCCTATGTCTAGTTGCATGGTCTGTAACCTGAATGAATGTGTGCGTTTTTGTGAGAAATCAGCGGTACCTTACCTTAGGTCCGGGGCCAGCTCTGCCTTGACTCCTTTGGGTCGACGAGCCGAAGTGGATTATTATGTTCAGATGGTGACAGGAACAAATATATACAAAAAGGAAAACTACAAACAGGCATGCCTAAACTAAAGATTCAGACCCAAACGAAAGGCCTCATAGCCACCGAACCAACCAGCARCCTCACGGCTCTCCAAACTGGCACTCTGACTGACGACCATCTTAATTGGCAGTCATTTATGTGCTTATCAAGGCCAAGCTCAGCATCTAGACCCGGTTACTGCCACCTGGGGGATGAAGTGTGGAAGTGGATCTTGGATTGTGTGTTTGTCTATGTCCTAACATTAACCTTCACCCCATATCATAACACGCTCAACAGTAAGTTGAGACCCCGACTGAGATCCTGCCTTCGTGCATGCAATTATTGTGTTACACCACCATACACAACTATATTATTCTTGTACACCACAATACTCTTTAAAAGGAACAGGAAGTCATGTTAGTAACCCCTGTGTTCTCTCTTTTCTCTYCGTCCAGCGCGCTTCGCTCCCTTCAAATCAGGTGACATCGTGCTGAAGCCGTTGTTGTTTGAGGTTCCCGCCGYCGCCATGGATGCACCGTTCCAAGGCCGTGATTGGCTGTTCCATCGGCTAGAGGAGGTCCTAAGGAAGAGTGACACCTGCGAGGGCCGTGGGGCCGTTATCGTGGGCGATGTGGGCTTCGGCAAGACGGCCGTCGTCTCGCGGCTGGTGGCTCTCAGCTGTCATGGAGGTCACATGCAACAGGTCCCCACCGAGAGCCCCTGCACCTCCCCCAAAAGTAAGACAAACTTCCCTTCTCCRGAGGTACTTTGTTTGAAATGATAAACAGGAGGAACCTCTTGATATGCACCATCTCTTTTTTGAGAAAGCTGCCATTTCCCTGTACCCCAGAAGGGAAGGACGAATGGYTGGTTACTCATTCGGCGAAGGGTGATTTAAACATTCACATTTTTCATTATGAGTTTGACAATTTTAGAACTAGGCAAGCCAACCCGTCTACCTTGAGATCCGTCATACTTTTTCCGAGCCATCACTCTCAAGTAACAGGGTCCATCAGATATTTTGGTCCTAGGGGATGAGCCACACAAAGATACAGGAATAAAACCTTTGAAAGCTCTGTCCCTGAAAGCTATGACTGATTGTGTGGTGATTGATGTTACACAAACGCAAGCGTTGCTACGTCAGTAGCTAGGTACAGTACCACACTTCTCCCACCATCAGTGGTCGTGAATTCACACCGCATATCATTTTCTCGGTCCCCATCCAGCAAATTGATACAGTGCACCATACGGCACGCCAGTAATGACATCAAGTAATGACATCATTTAGGTTAAGAGTAGGAATCTGCTTTGATGTGAATGCTCAGGGAAATATATTAYAGACAGTGACCTAATTATAGTGCATGATGATAAATGCCTGACAGAGACTGAAGTGATTTGCCATTGTGACTCAGGTCCTTATTTAATTAACATTGTTTACTGGAGATATGTTTAGATCCATTATGGAAACCAGCCCACAATGATGCTTTTAACTCTCTCGTAGTCACAGCACAAGAAAAAAAAAGTTGTGAGTGCTGGTTTTCAAAAAACTCATTGAATGATTATTATTCTCCTCCAACTTCTCATGAMAAAGTAGTGACAGTCCACATGTGTGCCTTGCTGTGTCCCTCTTGCAGGTGGGGATAGGGGGACAGACGGAGCCTCCAAACAGCCGCCCCAGCCCAGCACCCCCACCACAGACCCCCAGCCCAGTGAAACAACCTGCCCCGGGACACCAGAGGCACACCGAGACGATGCTGTCAAACGCCTGGCCAGCAAGGTACGTACACACACGCATACATACACGCATACACATACATACACCCATACACATACATACACACACGCACACATACACGCATACACATACATACACCCATACACATACATACACACACGCACACAAGCCGATGGGCGTCCTGGACACAGGAGCGAGACTGAGCATGCTCTGTATATGAGGTTCCTTTAGCAGCAGCTCCCTGTAGCCGCTGAGCTGTGGCGCTCTGGACAGCAGGGCGGCGACACTGTGCACAAACTCTGGGACCAGGCAGGTGTAGGTGTTGTCAGCCTGGCAGAAGTGGTAGGAGCACCCACCTGGAGACAGAGAGAGAGAGAGAGAGAGAGAGGGAGTGAGAGAAAGAGAGGGCTCCCTAATTGAGACCTTCAATAATGCTATTCAGTGTTTTGACTGCCATGAGTGCCTTGAACTTTCCAGAGAAGTAAGTCCTCAACCAACTTTGAATATCTCCATCTCACAAATCAGCATTTGATTTACTCCATTAGGCTAAGTTGACTGCGATTAGTTGCTCCAATTATAGCAGATTGGCCTAATGCAAGCAGCCATGACGGACCCG
>NC_036867.1:34675142-34736904 GCF_002910315.2 Salvelinus sp. IW2-2015 | reverse complement strand
CCTTCCGCAGGGGAGTCCTGGAGCCCATCGTAAACCTGCGGAAGGGTAGCTACTAACTTACTCCTGCAGTCTCCATGTTCTCACCCATGCTTCAAACCCCCCACCCCCTTCATCAACTTTTGTAAGTGTAACACCTGCAGCTGCTACTCACCAGCTAGACGTCACCCCCAACCYCTCCTCCTACAGTTTGATAAATTGTCATGGGCCCCCTGAAACAGTTGATTAGGACTCCGTGGTGGGTTCCTAGATCATTTTGGGATAATAAGGTCACTGGTTAAAAACGCTACAGACCGTGACACAATTCTAACTTCAAAAACGACATAACTTCAAACAACAACCTTTTTCACTTTGGGAGTATCCATATCAATCAATATCCCTAAGGCTGCATTTACACAGGCAGCCCAATTTTGATCTTTTGCCCAATTGTTGGCAAAAAAGCTGATCTGATTGGTTAAAAGACCAATTAGTTAAAACATGAATTGGAAAATGCAGCCTTAGATCAGTATTTTAGCAATGATCAGTGATCAGCATTATAAGGCTGCTTATACAGATTCTGATATTTTGACACTAATTAGTCTTCGGACCAATCAAATTAGCTCTTTTGCCAATAATTGGACAAAAGATCAGAATTGCGCTGCCTGTGTAAACGCCGCCTCGRTGCTTTAATCCAGTGTGTTATTCTTACTGTATGGGAAAAAACAAGAGGGCAGCACTTGCAAGGTCACTGCAGTACATAACAGGCCATATCAATGTAAAAGACCATCTCTGGTATATCTCATGATATAGTAGCCAGTCAGCCTGATCAATAGGTTGTTAGTTCAGTAGCCTCCACCACAAGCTCGTTCTAGAGGAATCAACACGTCCTCCATCTTTATGATGTGGATTAGTAGATGACTGGCAGAGTGTATGGAGTGATATCMCCTCCACACAGTCAGGAAGGGCTGTGTGAGGCTGCATCGACGGCTCAGGTAGACTGGAACAGGATAGATATGCCTCTGTGATCACCCCCATCTCCTGTCTTATTAAAAGTAATGGTTGAGATGATGAGGGCCCATACGGGAGACTGAGGAGAGGTGACTGGCGTTCTCACCCTCCATCTGAGGTGCAGTCCCTCTGTGACATTACTCATGAAGTATAAAATGGGAAAGGGGAATGGAAGCAGGGCTCTGGTCTAAAGTAGGGCACTACATAGGGACTAGGGTATCATTTTGGACGGACCCCGGGTTAGATATTCCAGAGCCTGCACACGTCGATCTCTTACCTCAACCATATCACTTCAAACAGTTGCGGCGGCATGTACAGTATTTCAAAATACGTTTGGAACGCAGCAGTTATGTGCATTACATTTGCGTTCTAAACCTGCTTCAATTATTGCCCGTATCTTATGTACTTGTTCTCTCTCTCACTTTCTCTCTTTTCCTCTCTCTCGCTCTTACTCCAACTCCCGCTCTCTCATCTTCCCCGTTTCTCCCTATTCCACCTCCCCTCTGTTTCCCTGTGTAGAAAGGAAGATCCCGGAAGAAGACTTCATCCTCCTGGTTGATGGTCTGAACGAGGCAGAGTTCCACAAGCCGGACTACGGAGACACTGTCGCCTCCTTCATCACCAAGATCGTCTCCAAGTTCCCCTGCTGGCTCAAACTGTTGGTCACTGTCAGGACCTGTCTGCTGGTGAGGAGAGGACAGTCACAAAGCTCAGATAAACGATCGTAACCAGTGTATGTGAGTGATGCATTGCCTCTACCCAGGGACCCAGTCTTTTGTTGGTACAGTACAGTCTATTAGACTCTTGTCTGTGCACCGTAGAAGCTATGGTTCGAGTCTCTGATACAGCTCTCACTTTCTCCTGCTACACTTGAACTAAAAGAAGCTTAGTAAATCTGGGTTTGCCCATAGTTCACTGGCCTTCACCAATGTGTCTCATACGGTATGGCTTTGCTGGTCTGACCCAGAGGAACAGTAGCTCAGTCTAGCTGGTCAGCTTACTCCACCAGGGCCTGTTGGCGGTGGTTTCCTCCAGCATGTTGGCTGGCCACTGATCCCTCCGGCTGCCTAACGCAGCTTTCCCATAATCCTCCTGGATTACCACCCCGGGCTGTAACGCTCCTGGGAGCCTGCCTGACGTTATGTAACAGGAGTGCTGAGGACACCACAGGCCACTACGGTGTGTGTGTGTGTGTGTGTGTGTGTGTGTGTGTGTGTGTGTGTGTGTGTGTGTGTGTGTGTGTGTGTGTGTGTGTGTGTGTTGGCAAGGGATGTTAGATGTTGATCCCCCTGCCTGCTCTCTATCCTCTCTCCTCTCCCAATTGGTCCTTTCACAGGAAGTTGCAAATATCCTGTTTTAGGCACGGCCCCATCGAGGTTGCTATGCAACCAGGGCACTGTGAAATCATCGGATCACCGCACTTTAATCAAATCGTGCATGCACAGCAAGGAAATGAAACAGCAATAATAATTTCATAATAACTTAGGTATTGCATTTGATTTATTAGTTTATRGCTGTCATTTTCTTCTCTTGGCTCAAACGTCACTATTTCTGATGTCATCTGAAGAGATTTGATATGAATCGGTGAGAAAGCTGGCGGAATGAGAGTCAGTGGTTTTGTGGCTCCCTATTCCATATATACAGYTGTAGAATCTTAATTTGATCACTCCTTTAGTGCTGAGAATTTTCATGCACCACAGGAAATGCAGATAAGACTTGTGTTTTACATAAATTCACTGAAAACCCGCAGTAAAACACGGTTATATTAATAGTATTGCACTTTTCATGTAGCCTAACTTTGGCCAGCACATTTTTCCCCGAACCACCAATCAAGCAACATTATGGACTAAACGTTCAAATCCTGTTGCTGCAGGTTTATTTTGCTGCGACAATCCTGGTCAAATGAAGATCCTACAAAAACAGTGCACGAATACAGTGTTACACAATTACTGTATTTCATGTTTCCGTGAGTCAGAAGAAGCAGCAGCTTGAAGAGATGTGATGGGTGCCATCTTCTCCCTGACTAATCTGTTGTCCTGGCACATACAGTACCACCATAGTGAGCCAAACACTGTTCTCATCCTCACTTGTATTATTCAGTGTTTTTTCCACTTTCAAGTTACCTGTCACAACTAGAAGAAAGGGTTCTCTCTGCTCTGAGGCAGGAGCTGGAGGATAGAATTGTACTGTGTTGTATTGATTTTGTACCGCAGACTCTTGGGTGGGAAGTTGCGGTGTGCTCCTGGGCTCATGGTTGTATTGCGTGTGGACTAAGTTCAACACTTAGATATAGCCAAGCTACATTTTGATCGAGAATGCAGTGTATGATATATACGGTTTCAGGAGACCCATTTTTGTCCGACATAAATCCACAACATATACAATTCGACAATAGAATCGCTGTCTCCCGTCTCCCCAGGAGATCACCGCCCTCCTACCCTTCTCCAGACTCTCACTTGACGACTTCCCAGAGAGCAGCGAGATCGGCGGGGACCTTAGCGACTACATCCAACACCGGGTCATCGTCAGCCCCGAGATTGCCGCCAACGTCACCACGCCCAACGGCACCGTCCCCGACCCCCTCCTCCTCAGCAAGTTCAACACCCACCTGGCCTCTCGCAGCCAGGGCTCCTTCCTCTACCTAAAACTGACCCTGGACCTGTTCCAGAGGGCCCACCTGGTTCTCAAGGGAGGCAACTACATGGTAGTGCCTGTCTCTCTGGCTGAGGTGAAGGAATTAATACATTTTATTTGACAAATCTTTCAAAATACATGTAGGGCTGGTTTCCCAGACAGATTAAGCCTAGTCCTGGACTGAACAGCATGGTCAATGGAGAATCGTTTTTAGTCCAGTACTACACTTAATCTGTGCCTGGGACACCAGCCCATAGAGTTGCTCCAGCTAAGGAAGTACAACACGCAGGATTCAAAACACAAACGAGTCAACAAACTTATTTCCATTGTGGTCCTCTTTATCATCAGGTGTACCTGCTGCAGTGCCATGCGGGGTTCGACGGGGACCAAACCTTTGAGCGGGTGCTGCCCGTACTCAACGTGGTGCTGGCCTCGTTACACCCGCTGACGGACGAGCAGCTGTTCCGGGCGCTGAACGCTGGGGGTGTGAGAGGAGAGATGTCCTGGGAGGACTTCCAACAACGCCTGGAGACCCTGGCCTCTGTCCTGGTGAGGAGAGAACATGTGAAAGACTATTGAGAAACGGTCATACCGTACGTTGTTAGCTAGATCAGGAAGTAGGCCAGGAAGTAGTATACAACCATTTCATTGAGTTACGTTCACTCTGTGGGAGTTGCACTTGGCTCCCAGTGATAGTAACTATCTCAGCMACTTGTGKATTTATGACAACAACCTCTGTCTRATCTTGTGTCRTGTCCCTCTAGGTGAGACGCAGGGACGGCACCCGCATGCTCTTCCAMCCCTCMTTTAGAGAGTGGCTAGTGTGGAGGGCGGACGGAGAGAGCACCGACTTCCTCTGTGACCCMAGGAGTGGCCATGCTCTGTTGTCCTTCATGTTCTCCAGACAGGAGGGCAAGCTGAACCGGCAGCAGACCATGGAGCTGGGACATCATATCCTGAAAGCACACATCTTCAAGGTACCAGCTAGTGTGTCTGAATGGACTACTAATGGGACGTTAATCCAAAGACTATCTGAGTTCAAATATTACAGTACAGTAGCTTCTCTCCTCTTCCTCTCTCCTCTTCCTCTCATATACTGGGGGGGGGGGGGGGGGGTTGATGGTGCGCTATGGAAGTATTGAACCAGAGTGTTTCTCTCTCCCTGTCTCTGCCTCCCTCTCTCTCAGGGTCAGAGTAAGAGGACAGGTGTGTCCTCCAGTGTTCTGCAGGCTCTGTGGGTGAGCTGTAGCACTGACAGCCTCTCTGCCGCCCTGGCCTCCCTCAGAAATCTCTACACACCCAATGTCAAGGTGAGACACACACACACACCTCTGCACACCCAACATCAAGGTGAGAGACTCACATGCACGCATATACATATACGCACAACTTTTTTAAATTTTAAATGTACCTACAGGTGAGTCGTCTGCTGATGCTGGGCGGGGCGAGTGTGAGCGGGCGTTCAGAGGTGCTTGGYCGTTCCCCTGTGCTGGGTGTGCACACCCACCTGGGTCACCTTGAAATGGTGTCCCTGCTGCTGGAGCTGGGAGCGCCCGTAGACGGAGCCTCGGACAGCGGCATGACCCCCCTCTGTCTGGCCGCCGCAGCAGGACACACAGGACTGGTCAGCCTGCTCTGTAAGAAGGGAGCCAAGGTCAGTGGTCAGTTGTTAGTCCCATGCCGTTATCTCACCTTGTTGACAATTCCACCAAATGTCAATCAAGTTGGAAGTTGATCTGCTGTGGTTGTTGCCCAGCTTTACCGTTTCATAAGTTAGAACTTATAGTCATGCATCATAATTATCTGCTTCTGTTTGCTCTTTGGTGTTTAGGCTAGGTTACTGTAAATGCGGTTGTGACAACTGYTGRTGTTMMAAGGGCTGTGTAAATACATTGGATTCATTGATTGATTGATCTGTGTTTCTCCCTCTAGGTGGGCCATGTTGATAAGAGTGGTCAGTGTGCCCTGGTCCATGCTGGGYTGAGGGGCCACCCAGACATCATCCACTACCTGSTGAACCAGGACTGGGGCYCCACAGAGGCCCCKGAGGGCCAACAGCAGCACGGTGTGAAGAGCAGTGTGAAGGGCCAGGCCTTACAACAGGCCCTGACGGCCGCCTGCAGCATGGGACACACTCACGTAGGCTACTGCATACACACACTGACGAACACACACACCGTGCGCTCTCTTCAGATGCAACCTTTGTGTATTGCTTATAATAGTTATGGTGTATAATTATTGCGCCTAATATTGTCTCGTTGTCAGGTTGCGAAGAGCTTACTGGAGCTGAAAGATGAAGATGTGGCTGTGCAGATAGACGCTCCTGACACGCTCTGGGGAGAGACGGGTACAGTGCACTTTCCCTTTGTCTGTATAATAATGTTTCTCTTCTTTCCTCATCCTCTGTTTTCTGCTGCTTGTTTCCGCTGCCTCTCGAAAGGTGGTTAGCTTTCGTTTGACCAAGCAGAGATCATTTGTTGTCATTCACTTCCCAGTGAGCCTCTCAGGTGGTCTCCACTTGCCCACTGTGCGTTTASTGTTTGCTGTGGCGTAGGATGCAAGCGAGGTGATATTGAGCCCGTGTGCTTGTTCTGGACTCAGAGATGTAGGTGAGCTCACTGGGGAAGAGAGGCTTGAAGAGTGTACAGTACTTGAGCTACTTTTAACCATCCGTACTTAAGATGGCAGGTTACACCGACTGACTTTAAGCGGCGGTGGTGGTAGTAATAGTTTGAAATGGATCATATATTGCATATTTTGCAGGTAGCCTAGCGGTTAAGAGCGAAAGGTCGCTGGTTTGAATCCCCGAGCTGACTAAGTGCAAAATCTGTCGATGTGCCCTTGAGCAAGGCACTTAACCTTAATTGCTCCTGTAAGTTTCTCTGGATAAGAGCGTCTGTAAAATGTTAAAAAGAGAAAGATCTGGTAATATTAGATTTATGATCCTGTTACGATGAAGCTGGTGTAGATATCAGATGGTWTTACMTCCATCTCCTAAAAGGATGTTCAGCAAACCTGTCTGGATTCTTATATCCATTATACTCTAACACAATCATAGGTGTTTCTGTGCTCTCAGTAAATACATAGGCCGGGGGATAGACAGCGCTCAACCACTGCCAATTGGAAGCATAAATACAAATGCTGGCTGCTGGTACCAACATTTGTAAGCCAATCCTGAATGAAAATAACCTGGCTAATGCAAATATAGACTACTAAATAGGCTATTGAAGGAAATCATGTATTTATGTTGATTACAGAGACCTGACTGGGCGATAAAATAAACAATAGTACCAATTTTAATGGCCTTTGTTTGTTTTTATTGTTTGCGTTTACCATTCAGTCTAGCATTGTTTCATTTTCATAAATATTGGTTTTACATCGACAAATCCTTCCATGGTAGAGTCTTGATACTCTGCTGTACACCGAATGATTTTCCCTTCAGCTCTTCTAATCTATTCGGTGAAATAAATCCTTGAATACTTTTCCCTGTGAAATTGTCCTCTCTCTATGCAAATGTGTTCCCGTGCCTGGTGGCTTCTCATTAGCGGAGAAGAATTAAGTTATTCTCCCCTTATTCTCCCTGGAGGCAGGCTACTGTCTGTCTGTGTGTCTACCTCTGTGGGTGAGACGCCAAAGGTTTACTGTACGTGAATGAAATAACATGGAACAGATAAATAACTTTCGTAGCTGTAGCAGCCGTGTGTCTGTCATCCACACAAGGTCAGTGACATATGTGAGAGTGGTCAGAAGTAGTATTTATAGCTGTGGGGAAGTAGTTGATAGAACTGGATAGCATTAATGGATCATGTTTTTAATCTTGTTGGTGAACTAGCTGTAGGAGCCATTCAACTCATTGGCCCCATTCAAAAATAGTATTTTCAATATGAGAACACCGCTTTTGAATCAAAACAGTTGATCCCACAATCAAGGCCCCAGCGAGAATTGAACTCGCGACCCCTGGTTTACAAGACCAGTGCTCTAACCACTGAGCTATGGAGCCTTACCTATTTGCACCTTACTGCAACAGGATATTTACACATCACACCCAGCGTACTCAAAAACAGACAGAAGACCACACCCAGAGACATATTTCTAAATAGATGGCTCTGGCCACACCTATTGTGACATCACTGACTCTACCACACAGCTGTTGGTTGGAGCAGTCTGGCCAAACCAGCTGAGCTAGGATGTTGGCACGAGGCCTCTCACGTCAGGGATTTCACCTGAAAGCCACAGACTCCTTGTCTGGTAAAAGCAACTGACTCTGACTGACAGCTCTCCTCTCACTGTGCATGTGGTCTGCACGTCAGCCAGGGTAACAGACTCCTCCACGTTTCTTCAAACTCTCCTAAGATATTTGACATTGACAACAGAAGCACAGCTGTTCAAGCATGAATCMGCATTTGCATATTGATTTATGAGTCAGTGATGCACGTCTGCCTTATCTTAGATTGAGAAGTGTTGAGTCACAAGACAAAGTATTCCCAAATGTATCAATCACAGCCACAATATTTTTTATTTATTATGAAAGTGTTTCGTTATCTCAACTTTTTGCTCTGGCGTGAAGGGAAATTAGATAACGGAAATGAAATGAGTGAGGTGATTTGTAATTGCGTATGTGCTCATGTGGAACCATCGGTGGGACAGATGGGGAGGGCGTACCCTACACTGCGCCCACAGATGTCATTCATGTCATCATTCCCTCCCCACTGGCTTCCAGAACCAGATGGGTGATGTCACCTCTCCTGTGAGTATTTCATCATCCTAGCCAAGGTGAAGCAGGAGGCTGCATCAAAGAAAATACAATTTCATTGGTTGCGTACACATTAAGTACACAGTGAAATGCTTGTGCTTCTAGTTCCGACAATGCAGTAACAGTCACTAAGGTTCAGGGCAGGGTAGTGGTGACTGTTGAACAGTCTGATGGCCTGGAGATAGTAGCTGTTTATCAGTCTCTCAGTCCCAGCTTTGATGCACTTGTACTTTCTCTGCCTTCTAGATGGTGGCGGGGTGAACAGGCCTTGGCTCAGGTCCTTGATGATCTTCTTGGCCTTCCTGTGACCGCAGCTTCCCTGGTCTGCACTGTCTGCTTGTGTCCCAAATGACACCCTATTCCCTATATAGTGCACTACTTTTGACAAGAGCACTATGGGCCCCGGTCAAAAGTAGTGCACTAATTAGGGAATAGGGTGCCTTTTGGGAGGTATATACTGTCTGGATGGATGCTCCATACCCAGGACTTGATGGCTGGTTTGGGCAAGCTGTGGCCAATAYCCATCAAATCTGTCTCTCTCTCTCTGCCAGGCCAGCTGTAAGACTTTTAACAGCCTCAGCTAAGAGCCTGCCTCTCTAGAGAGCATAGGGAGATATGGGCCCGGTCTAAAATAGTCTTTGAAAGTCATACTCGGGGGTGTGACGTTGTCTGTTCACAGTGTACTGTAGCTCACATTGCCTGTGCGGTGCCAATATTTTACTCTCGTTCAGGTGTTACTCGCTCTAATCTTGCTGTGTGTCCTTGAATTGTTGAGCAGTAGTGCTACAACTGCAGTACTACTAGAGTGAAGTACATTGTAACTGTCTCCAAACAATCAATAATACAAAATATTACTTTCATTCAGAGCACGGTGGTGAAGTAGATAGTTGACCACTGTTCTGGGGGTCTCTCTCTCAGCTCTGAGTGCGGCTGCAGGCCGGGGCAGGACAGAGACGTGCGTTTTCCTGCTGGAGAGGGGTGCAGGGGCGGAGCAGCCCAACCGGAGGGGGGTGGTCCCACTCTTCAGCTGCATCAGGCATGGACACCCCCAGGTGAGAATCATTCTGATGAATCTTTGTTACACTTCTAATTTTCCTGCTTTACAGCACTAATGGCTGTCCTTTCACTCATGCTCTCACTCTCTGTCTCTCTTCCCCCCCTCTCTCAGGTAGCAGAGCTGTTGCTGCAGAGCGGTGTGGACATTAACACCATCGATAAGCAGGGCCGCAGTTTGCTGATGGTGGCAGCCAGCGAGGGCCACCTCAGCACTGCGGACTTCCTGCTGACAAAGGGTGAGAGGTCCAGGGTCAGGGTCACATCATGGTACATGTCAATTCTCAGTGCACTAAGGGGGATAGAGTGTTATTTGAGATATTTTTTTTATTTCGTAGCTCTGAGATATACAGTATAGACTTTTATTATTAGGTACACCCCGTTCACAAAAATGGTTCGCTCCTACAGACAGTAAGTCAGGTGGCCGTGGCTTGCTATATAATGCAGGGAGACAGGCATCAAGGCATTCAGTTATGTTCATTTGAACTTTAGAATGGGAAAAACAAGTGACCTAAGTGACTTTGAGCGTAGTATGATCGTCGGTGCCAGGCGCGCCGGTTCCAGTATCTCAGAAACGGTAGGCTTCCTGGGATTTTCACGCACGACAGTGTCTAGGGTTTATCGAGAAGGGTGCGACAAACAAAAAACATCCAGTCAGCAGCAGTCCTGTGGGTGAAAACAGCTCGTCGATGAGAGAGGTTGAACGAGAATGACAAGAATGGTGCAAGCTAACAAACGGGCCACAAACAGGCAAATWATGGTGCAGTACAACAGTGGTGTGCAGAACGTCATCTCGGAACCCACAACTCGTCGGTCCTTGTCACGGATGGACTATTGCAGCACACCGGGTTCCCCTCCTATCAGCTAAAAACAAGGAAGAAGCGGCTCCAGTGGGCACACGATCACCAACAATTGAGGAGTGGAAAAACATTGCCTCGTCCGACGATTCCTGGTTCCTGTTGAGTCATGCTGATGGCAGTCAGGATTTGGCGTAAGCAACATGAGTCCATGGCCCCATCCTCCCTGGTGTCAACGGTACAGGCTTGTGGCGGTGGTGTACTGGTGTGGGGAATGTTTTCCTGGCACACGTTAGGGCCCTTGATACCAATTGAGCAGCGGTTCTATGCCCTGAAGAATTCAGGCTGTTCTGGAGGGAAAGGAAGGTCCGACCCAGTACTAGATGGGTGTACCTAATAAACTGTGTGYATGTCAGTCTCAGTTGCAGTGGAGTGAGCATGTTATTTCTGATCTGGTTCCAGGCGCGTCTTTAGCCTCTGTGGACAAGGAGGGCCAGACAGCTCTGAGCTGGGCGTGTCTGAAGGGTCAGAAGGACGTGGTGCAGCGCCTGGTGGAGAAGGGGGCAGAGATAGACCACCCTGATAGGAACGGACGTACCCCTCTCGACCTGGCAGCTTTCAACGGTGATGCAGAGACGGTGGGGTTCCTTCTAATACTGCAAACTGGAGAAAAMAATTGGTCCACGGACATAATTCGGATTTCGCTGCAACTGGCCTAGATCGTCTAAAACTGGCCTAGATTGTAGATTTTTAAAAACACAGTACTGAATTTACACAATTCCCTCCAGCACCTTTGGCCTTGTTTGAATCCTTTTAAAATGTTGTTTGTTTTGTGGTGTCCTCTACAACCACAGGTTCAGTACCTGGTGGAGAAGGGTGCGGTGGTGGAGCATGTGGACCACAGTGGGGTGAGGCCTCTGGAGATGGCTGTGGGCTGTAGGAACACTGCTGTAGTGGTCACCCTACTGAAGAAAGGGTCCAAGCTGGGTGAGTTGGAGTTGACCTGATCTGTCGGTGTTAAAGCCCTGCAGGGTCTTGAGGAAGGCTCTATCAACATCATGTATTTCACCCCTCTTTCTCTTCACTCCTTTCTACCTGCTAAAAGGCTACAGAACATCCCCTTATGATCGATCAGGTACTTTCTTTAGATACCTTTTAGAGCGTTCTGTGTGTGTGTGTGTGGTGTGTGGTGTGTGTGTGTGTGTGTGTTTAACCTGTGTTCTCTTACCTCTTGACCAGGTCATGCTACGTGGGCGATGGCCACATCCAAACCAGACGTCCTTCTCATTCTCCTACAGAAACTCATGGAGGAGGGAAACCTGCTGTATAAGGTGGGTTAACAACAAAAGGAAAACCTGATCTATCTATCTGCCAGCCAGCCAGCCAGCCAGCCAGCCAGCCAGCCAGCCAGCCAGCCAGCCAGCCAGCCAGCCAGCCAGCCAGCCATGAAAGTGTGTCCAATTAGAAAATCTGCTAGCCCCCTTCTCCAAATCAATGTCTGTATGTTCTCTCCATCTCTCCCTCCTCTCTCTCTCCAGAAGGGGAGGATGAAGGAGGCAGCCCAGAGGTATCAGTACGCCCTGAGGAAGTTCCCCCGAGACGGCTTCGGAGACGATCTGAAGGGCCTGAAAGAGCTCCGTGTCTCCTTGTACCTCAACATGTCACGCTGCCGCAGGAAAACCAATGTGAGACACACACACACATTACTCTATCAGTTGTTAATAGAATTGAACATTTAATAAAACTGCAGTTTTACATCGTCTGATATAGCTACACACTAGAAAATTAGCTATTTTATAGAATTTAACACTGAATGAAATGTCATTTCATGTTAATAGTATTGGAGTAGGTATAATAGATAGATCTTCATCTCATCTGGAGGGAGTGATCTAACACCCTTGTTTTACCAGACAATATAATAAGACTGTTATACTAGAGTAGTGGTGGTAAAATGGCATCCTCCGGGCAAATGAATAATGGAAAGATGCTATGATGTGATAGGGTCATCCTCTCCCATATACTGGAGTAATCACTCACTCACTCACACACACATGCAAGGTGGACGCGTGTGCACAAACACGTGCGCACACAAACCCACACGGAAAGAAGGGATCCTCCCCCCGTTGTTGCTGGTGGTTATTGGGTCAGGGGGAAGAGAGAGCTGGCTAGGCACACACACATCATCCACATTTCATCATGCTGCAGGTGAATAGAATAGGAGGGGAGTGGGAGTAGAGAGGCCATAAAAACTGGTATTAAACATTGAACAGTTATTTAGAGCTGTGGATTTCAAGACTGTGGTGTAATGCACACCTCCATCTCAAGGACGGAATCACACTGTGGTGTGCTTCATTAAATATTCACCTGAGAGGAATGAGGGGAGCAAGGAAACTCGTTTAAAAACAAGCCAACCGCATGCTCTCTAGGCATACCAGAGACGGATGGATACACTGCACGCAAGCATGCACACACACACACAGACAGACATATTGTACACGCATGTACACACACTAGGGCCACTAGAGGTGCTTATAAAATTGCCATTAAAGGCCCAGCTCAGTCAAAAACATGATTTACCTGTGTTTTATATATATTTCTACACTATGAGGTTGCAATAATACTGTGAAATTGTGAAAATGATGATAATGGCCTTTTAGTGTAAGAGCTGTTTGAAAAGACATCACCAGGTGGTAAATTAGTTAATAAACCAATAAGAAAGCGAGTTCCAAAGCTCTCTGTCAATAACAGCTAGTTTTCAGTTTTCCCCTCCCAGACAGTCAAAGCAAAATTATTACTTGAGAAATTCCTCTTTGCTAAGAAGCTATTTTAGTTAATATTTGAAAATGTTTATGAAAACAATGAGAGTAAGGTACTTAATTGTTAACCAGAAATAATTTAATATTGAGATAAAAACCGCTGCATTGTACCTTTAAGAGTCAATAGTTTTCATTTCCGACATCTGATTGGAGAGAAGCTATGAGCACCCGTCTGGAGAATCCATTAAGACACTAGGAGATAAAGCTGCTCTACTCTGAGCTGCACACAGATTAAGAATTCTCCAATTAAACAACACTGAATTCCTCATTCCAGTCACTTATAGTAATTGCAAAGTGTGGCGCTGTGTGGACTACCGCTGGATTCACACTGCACTCATTAACGCTCACAAACACATTACCCTGGCTAATGACCTTAAGACGTTGGTTTTGGCTTCTCCGTGAGATATTCAGGGTGGACAGAATTTAACAGTAAACATTCATAATTAACTGTTGAGTTTCTGTCCTCTTTTTCCCCCGACAGGATTTTGGTATAGCAGAGGAGTTTGCCACCAAAGCCCTGGAACTGAAACCCAAGTCTTATGAGGCGTTCTACACCAGAGCACGAGCCAAGAGGAGCAGCAGGTTAGTACAGACCAGTTCTCCCTTAATACTGATATAAAGGAAGGGACTAGAATGGACGGGTACAGTTTTGTCTAAGGACAAGACAAACTCACCTCACACTATATTCGCCTCATGTGTCCATCCAGGCAGTATGCGGCGGCGCTAGCTGACCTCAGAGAGGCGTCTCGGCTCTGCCCCACCAACCGGGAGATCCGCCGTCTGCTGACGCGTGTGGAGGACGAGTGTCAACAACAACAGCAGCAGTCCCCCAACACACCACAGGGCCAACAAGCAGCACACAGCCAGACTCCCGACGACCTCACAGAGAGGAGCCAGGACACAGAGAGGAGTTGTGATACACAGAGCCAGGATGAACTAGATGATGATTATGAAGAGATAGGGGGAGAGGAAGAGCCCTCACAGAACCCCTATGGACCCAACAGGCCCAAGAACCCCTATGGACCCGACAGGGCTCTCCCACCAGTACCAGGCGCAGTGGGCTTAGCTCCCCTGGACCCCAGGCCTGGTTCCCCTCTGGACGAGTCCACACAGACCAACCTGTCTCTGGACAAGCAGGGCCCTGTCCTGCAGGGTCCTAGACAAAACCAAAGCATGAAGACCAAGCAGCAGCACTGTAACTCCCTGCAGGTAGGGGGCAGACCAGGGGGCAGGCCTATGTCTCTGTGTGGCCCCTCCAGCCCCCTGCCAGGCAGACACATCTCTACCTCCCTGAGACCCAGCCCTGGCCTGGGCATTGACATCAGCCCTCTGCCCTCTTCCACAGACCACCAACTGGGGCTCACCCCTGCCAACCACCACCACTCCTCATCTGTGCAGCCCTTCCAGGGCCACTCCTCTAGCCTGGCTAGAGGAACAGACAGGCTCTCAGCCCACCACGGCACCACACTGGACGGACAGGCTGGGTCCCTCACCCCTGGGTTTGGTAAGGAGGTAAGGAGGGAGGGTCCTGGGGGGTCGGCTGGCCCGGGTCTGCGTTCTGGTGGTCAGACGGGCAGTATGAAGGCCTCCAGCTCTAGCAGTAGCTTAGCCTCCAGCGGGACCCTGTCAGACAGCGGCAGGATCCAGGCACCTCAGGGGCCCGACGTGCCTCGCCCCAGACCGGGTAAACCAGAGCTCAAGCCTCGTCCCTTCATGGGGGTGAAAGACAAGGCAGTGCGTGTCCAGGGGCAGCCCCCACCTGGACTGGGCTGGCAAGGTCAGCCTCACTCCCAGCCACTCTCCCCTGAAGGTCTAGAGAACCAGAGACACAGCATGGCCCCTATGGACAACATCCAGGGATTAAATAATGAGTTCAAGCAGAGGTCCTCTTATGCGGAGCCACTGCAGAGCCAGACTCCCCTCCAGGTGCTCAACGGGGCCCAGGCTCAGGCCCAACACCTGGCCCAACAGGCTCAGGCCAAGGCCCTGGCTAGGGAGTTTGGAGACAGGTTCTACCACCGGGAGCCAAGACCAGGTCCAGCTGCAGGCCTACATCACTCCTCCCAGTTCCCAGACGGGAACCACCGGCAGGCAGGGCTCACCAGAGATAACCCAGCCATCCTACCCATCAAACCTAAACGCTCCTTTATAGAATCCAACGTCTGAAACTGACCATACATTCAGTCAAGCACAACACAGGTGCAGGAACACCATAACACACTTTCTCATGTATTTCCAGAGAAACGTGGCAGGGAATGTTTCAAGCTTCTTCTAATCTGACTCTTGTAAAGTGCACAGATGTATGTGTGCACTGCGTTTTAAGACTTAGCAGTATTGAGGCTTTTGTGCTTTTTGCTAAGCATGCCTAGGAGCAACTCCAGTAAGCCAACAACACAGTGCACATAATCAGACCTGGGGAAAACACCATCTAGTTACCAGCCCAATAGTGACCATAGCACAAGCAGTATCTACTATGGGCCATTAAACCAATGTTAACTATGATGTAGTTTGTAAAGAAAACAGCTGAAGGGTTTCAGATACTAATGGTACGAGAGCCATTTGATTAAACGGTTGGCTAATGTCGGCACGCATATTGAACTGGGATTATTTATACATTAGATTTGTATGTTGTTCTATTTATAGATATATTCAGTGGGGAGAAACAAGATTGTACACTGCGATTTTGCATGTTTTCCTACTTAACAAAGCATGTAGAGGTCTGTAATTTCTATCAATTGGGTACACTTTCCAACGAGGAGAGGACGGAATCTTAAAAACAAAAATCCAGAAATCACATTGTATGATTTTTAAGTAATTCAATTTGGCATTTTCTTGCATGACATAAGTATTGATACATCAGAAACAGCAGAATCTTAATATTTGGTACAGAAACCTTGTTTGCAATTTTACAGAGATCATACGTTTCCTGTAGTTTCTTGACCAGGTTTTGCACACACTGCAGCAGGATTTGGCCACTCCTCCATACCGAATCTTCTCCAAGATCCTTCAGGTTTCGGGGCTTTCGCGGGGCTCTCTATCGACTTTCAGCTCCCTCCAAGATTTTCTATTGGTCTGGCAGGTCTGGAGAACTGGTAGGCCACTCCCGGACCTTGAGATGCTTCTTAACGGGCGCCACTCCTTAGTGTGCCGCTTGGCTGTGTGTTTCGGGTCGTTGTCATGCTGGAAGACCCAGCCACGACCCATCTTCAATGCTCTTACTGAGGGAAGGAGGTTGTTTGGCAAGATACTCGCGATACCATTGGCCCCCATCATTCCTTCCCCGTCCAATGTACGGTGGCAGCTCATCCTGTACCCTTTGCAGAAGCGATCCCCAAAGAATGATGTTTCCACCTGCCATGCTTCACGGTGTTGGGATGGTGTTCTTTGGGGTTGTACTCATTCCTTCTTCTTCCTCCAAACACGGGCCGAGTGGAGTTTAGACCAAAAAGCTCTATTTTTTGTCTCATCAGACCACAATGACGCTGCTCCCCATTCCTCCTCTGGATCATCCAGATGAGTTCATTGGCAAACTTCAGGACGGGCCTGGACATGCGCTGGCTTGAGCAGGTTGAGCCTTCGGCGTGCGCTGCAGGATTTTAATCCATGACGTGTAGTGGTTACTATGTTTTCTTTGAGACTGTGATCCAGCTCTCTTCAGTATTGACCAGGTACTGCCGATGGTAGTTCTGGTTGAGTAACTCACCTTCCTCATGATTATTGATGCCCCACGAGGTCGAGGATCTTGCATGAGCCCAGCCCGAGGAGTTGGATTTTGACCGTCATCTTGAATTCTTCCATTTTCATAAAATGCGCCAACAGTTGTTGCCTTCTCACCAAGGCTGCTTGCCTATTGTCCTGTAGCCCATCCCAGCACTGATTGCATGATCTACAATTTTAATTCCCTGATGTCCTTATTACAGCTCTTTGGTCATTGGCCATTGTGGAGAGGTTGGATCTGTTTGATGAGGGTGTGGACAGGTGTTTTTTATACAGGTAACGAGTTCAAACAGGTGCAGTTAATACAGGTAATGCAGTGGAGAACAGGAGGGCTTCTTAGAGAAAAACAACAGGTCTGTGAGGAGACGGAATTCTTACTGGTTGGTAGGTGATTCAAATACTTAATTGTCATGCATAAAATGCAAATTAATTTACTTAAAAAAATCAATACAATGTGATTTTCTGTTTTGTTTTAGATTCGTCTCTCACAGTTGAAGTTGTACCATTGATTAAAAATTACAGACCATCTTACATGCTTTGTAAGGTAGAAACCTGCAAGCGGCAGTGTGATCAAATACTTGCTTCTCCCCACTGTAAGTGGTAATAGCTTTGTCGATAACGGAGCCTCAATGGCAAAGTGTTTCTCAATGCCAATGGAGTTCTTTTCCTGTTGATACATTTTATCATAATAATGATATTTAAGGTACATAGTAATCCTACGGACATTGTTGTAACTGCTTGTTGTTGCGTGTCTCAGTGTTCATGTATTTACTGTGCCGATGGTTGTTCATTGCTGTAAGAGCAATATATTTATATCCAGTTATTTTTGCACAGCTAGGAAATAATGAAAAGTTGATGGATTATTTAGTTTTATGTGCGCACAACATTAACAGTTACACATAAGGTACAGATAGCTTGTATAGGGTATTATGAGGGTGAGATGATACAGATATTCTACCATGAACTTGTTTGCCATCTTTGATTTGTGAGCTATGCGACAACATTTATACAGACTATGCATCAGCCACTACTACATAATCAGGGAAAAATAAAATCTCTTTGGAAAACTAAAATACACTCCCTTCCACTCATTCAAACACCCATGTGTTAAATTGTATGGCTGTTTACCGCATCTGCCGTATCCCTGTTATATAACTGTCGCCCATAGTGAACACTTCTCCGTGAGTTTATGCACCATAATCCCTTAAATGCACTACCAGTGCATTATCCAATTCTTGTATAGATTCAGGCCTTATTGTCAAAAATGGTTTCATCAAGTTTTTAAAATCCTATCAATCTTACACCAACACCCAGTACTGACAACCCCCCCCCCCCCCCCACAAGAATTGGGGAAATGTTTGCAACTAAAAACTGAAATACCTTATGTTTACATAAGTAATTCATACCCTTTGCTATTAGACTCAAAACTGAGATCAGGTGCATCCTGTTTCCATTGATCATCCTTGAGATGTTTCTACAACTTGATTGGAGTCCACCTGCGGTAAATTAAATTGATTGGACATGATTTGAAAAGACAAACACCTGTCTATATAAGGTCCCATAGTTGACAGTGCATGTCAGAGCAAAAACCAAGCAATGTCGAAGGAGGCAAAGATCTGGAGAAAGGTACCAAAACATTTCTGCAGCATTGAAGGTCCCCAAGAACATAGTGGCCTCCATCATTCTTAAATGGAAGAAGTTTGAAACCAGCCAAGATTCTTCCTAGAGCTGACCTCTTGACCAAACTGAGCAATCGGGGGAGAAGGGCCTTGGTCAGGGAGGTGACCAAGAACCCGATGGTCACTCTGATAGAGCTCCAGAGTTCCTCTGTGGAGATAGAAYCTTCCAGAAGGAGAACCTTCCAGAAGGACAACCATCTCTGCAGCACTCCACCAATCAGAACTTTATGGTAGAGTGGCCAGACGGAAGCCACTCCTTAGTAAAAAGCACATGACATCCCGCTTGGCGTTTGCCAAAAGGCATCTAAACTGTCAGACCATGAGAAACAAGATTCTCTGGTCTGATGAAACCAATACTGAACTCTTTGGCCTGAATGCCAAGCGTCACATCTGGAGGAAACCTGGCACCATCCCTACTGTGACACATGGTGGTGGCAGCATCATGCCGTGGGGATGTTTTTCAGCAGCAGGGACTGGGAGACTAGTCAGGATTGAGGGAAAGATGAACGGAGCAAAGTACAGAGAGATCCTTGATGAAAACCTTCTCCAGAGCGCTCAGGACCTCAGACTGGGGCGAAGGTTCACCTTCCAACAGAACAATGACCCTGAGCAGACAGCCAAGACAACATAGGAATGGCTTCGGGACAAGTCTCTGAATGTCCTTGAGTGGCCCAGCCAGAGCCTGGACTTGAACCCGATCGAACATCTCCGGAGACCTGAAAATAGTTGTGCAGTGACGCTCCCCATCCAACCTAACAGAGCTTGAGAGGATCTGCAGAGAGGAATGGGAGAAACTCCCCAAATACAGGTGTGCAAAGCTTGTAGTTTCATACCCAAGAAGACTTGAGGCTGTAATCGCTGCCAAAGGAGCTTCAACAAAGTACTGAGTAAAGGGTCAGAATACTTATGTAAATGTAATATTAATTTTGATTTTTTGTAATACATTTGCTGACATGTCTAACCTGTTTATGCTTTGTCATTATGGGGTATTGTGTGTAGATTAATGAGGGGGGGGGGAACTATTTAATACATTTTAGAATAAGGCTGTAACATAACAAAATGTGGAAAAAGTCAAGGGGTCTGAATTCTTTCYGAATGCACTGTACATTGTATCATCGTCCATGAAATGGTTTTGGAGAGAGAGTAGAGTAAATAGCAGAGTTAAACATGGTCAACATGCATGAGTTTGAGAATATATATATTAGAATGTCTCATCAGCTATAAATATTTACATTCTAAAGCAGTTTCATCCCAACAGACACAGTGAGGGGTTGAATCGAAGCTCAGTATGGTCAACCTGAAAACATCATCATATATAGCTTTATGTACTATGAGCCTACTTTTGGTCAGAAGTTAACTGAGGGATAGACCCGCCTTCAGATTGAAATGGATGTAGAAGATGCCCCTGCATCCCTCTTTCTCACTGGCYGGTCCTCCAGCGTCCAATAGCCATCTTCAGCGTTCGGTTTGGGGTCAGAAGTGTTGTCTGTAAGGGCAGGTTGGTCATGGGGCTGGAACGATTCTTGGTTGCGATCCAGCTCTCAATCGCTTCCCTCTCATAGGAGTACCCATCTGTTCAGAAGAAAAGGTAGACAAGATGGATAGTGTGTTTTGCATCCTTTAAAAGCATGCCACTGTTTTGCAAAAAATGTTGTAGCATAGAAATAGATAGATAGAATCTTGATAGCTAAAAATGCACAGACAGAAAGACAGGTTGCCATGGGGAAGTGTCCCACCTGCAGCGATAACAGGGTCCTTCATCAACTCTCTGGTGATTGGACAGAGGTACTCATCAGGAACACCGGTACACACACACCCCGCCTTCAGCTCCTCCACCTTCCTCAGGACCTTACTGCGCAACCCCACAGACTCTACAGCACACCAACAGGAAACAACCAGGCAGAGATTTGGGAAAATTGTACATTGGCCGATTGGGCTTGCATCATTTGTGGACGTGCTATCCTAGCTTGAACACACTGCGTACATGACCCAGTTCCTGGTCACCATGGAGACTACAGTAAAGCGAGGTCAGTCTGTGTGTGTGTGTGTTAGACACACAAAAAAACAAAATGAGCCCTCCGCCCCTGAGAGGRAAAATAATCATCTCTCTCCATCAGGAAGATAACAGCCTGGCATGGTGCCATCCCTCACTCTCAGAGACAGTAGAGAGTARAAAGAGACACCCATGTCTGCTAAGAGATTCATCTCTKTTAGAGAACAGGGCTGTTTGGTTACTATGGTTGCTATTGGCGTGAGAGACCAACAACAGACCCACACCTACCACCTCACAGAGAAACTAGGGTGAAAGATCTTTATTTAAAAGAGAAGATATACGGATCAACCAAAATCTGTAAATCACTTTTTTTTTGTTGGTATTAGCTGTAAACCATTTTTTATGTTACAGGATATGTATTTTGGGATGAGTAATTGTGTTATATAATAGGCGCAGAAATCTTAAAAGCAGATTACACTCGCRGTGCAGAATACACATGGCCTAATCTAACGCTGTACAGTTAAAATGTATSTAATCCTGAGTAAATCTCATATTAACATTCATTCCTCAATGTCCACCTTGTTTTTCATTTGTCCCTCCCCCTACTTAAAAAAAGATTCCAGCCTGAGTTTGTGATGACGCTCCGTTTCCAGCTACTGTACAAAATGTGGATCTCAGATACCAGACTGACGAGTGGGTAATGTGTATAATATGATAATGTACCATTAGCTGTATGATAATGTGTATAGTCGATGGTGTGATGTGCCGTCCCCCACCTATGTTGAGTTCTGAGGCCAGTGTCTCCTTGGTCAGACTGACRAGCTCCGCTCCATCTATGTTGTTTGCCTTGAAGTTTTCCACCAGCGCCTGCAGCCCCTCCTCACACAGCCACGCCCCCACGTCCTCCTCTGACCAATCACTGACCAGAAGCCTGGMGTGACACAGCAACTTTCTGCCTAATAGGTCGGAAAACAGGAAGTGACTGCACATTAGTATCTCTCAATGACATGTTGTTACTATAGGTATTAAATGTGTAACCTATCAAAAGTTTCTACGGTGCTTTTTAGTCACTTTCCCACCTTCGCATGAGAGTGTTGCAGTTTCAACTGGAAAACAAGATGTGAAAAATGAAATACATTTCAAACAGCACAGTAAGACTCCACTTAAAAAACAATAATACCATTGTCAACTAAAATGGTGAACATTAACGTATTTAAAATGACAGTCATTGAATTGCAAGCCTTTTATTGACAAGCCTCTCTTAGAATGATTTGCGAATAGGTTATTGGAAAACCATCAGGGGAGAGGAGAGGAGAGGAAGCATTGCGAGCCTATAGAACTACACAGTGTACAAAACATGAACACCTGCTCTTTCCATAACATAGACTGATGAATCCCTGATGAATTGAGGCTGTTCTGAGGGCAAAAGGGGGGATGCAACTCAATATTAGGAAGGTGATCTTAATGTTTTGTACACCGTGTACACTAATACAGTGAATCCAAATGAAAAGTGAAAAGCAACTCGGTTCTCGGCAGGCAGTGCTTCAAGGCAAAAGTCACCTGGAAACACAACAGGCTATGAAAGACTCAGTCATATTAGCAGAAGGCATTATCACCGGTGTAGAAGTATCACTCTCAATAAAGCCCTCTGATAGCAGCGGGACTCCTAGGTTTCACAGAGACCCTCCATCCCTCACTGCTTTCAATGAGCAGATGGGTGGTACAGATAAGGAAGAGGATTTAAAACTCACCAGGTAAAGATTTGCCTTCTTTTTTACCCCCGTGATCCATGCAGAGAGAGGGATGATGATTGRCAGAATAAAAAAACATAATTAAGCCATAATCAATAAAGAAGAGCTGATGCAAAAACAGCACATAATGGTGATGACAGCCTGGTGATTAAGTCAATAGGATCTTTGTTTACATGACAAAATAGTGAAACAGTACGTAGGAACCCACACATCGTGACTCAGAATGCTAATGCCATTCTTAATGCCAATAACAMTGGAAGCTTGTCAGTACATGTACCTCTACCTCCTATCTTAGACTTCTGTYCRTCTTTGTGTGTGTGCGTTACCCACCATGGCCACTGTGTCCATCCTCTAATCTCCATATATTGACAGTCTTGTCCATAGAACCCGTGGCGAACAGAGGTGTGCTGGGAGAGAAGGCGCACGCCGTCACGTACCTACAGCAAAGGATCATGGGAGGGAGGACGGAAAGGTACGTTTTTAAAAAGCAGGCTATTCGAATAAGGCCATTGAGATGTGACGATGTCCCAAAGGGTAAGAAGGAAGATTACCTCTCATGTTGGTTCAATGTGTAGAGCAAAGTCCCCTGGCTCTGAAAAAGCAACAACATTCAAGTTCAGATGGGAGGTGTTCATGGATTTCTATGTGGAACATTAACATGGGGAGTTACACTGAAATGACATCTACGGTAATGAAAAGAGCTCGAGTGTCTTACAGCATCATACACTGTGACTGTTTTGTCCACTGAGCTGCAACAGAAAAGGAAATGGTCAAAAGCAACACACTTCTCCCCCTTGTGGCCAGTTGGAGTAAATGTATAACTTTATCTTGACTAACTGTGAGAGCGCTTTGCCATAGATGACCTACGGGCGGACTTACCCAGACACAAGCAGCTGTCCGTCTGCAGAGAAAGCACAGGAGAGCACCGGGGCAGACTGGCCGGTCAGGGTGTGCAGCAGCTGCATCTTACAACCTACGGGCCAGAGGGGACGGATGGACTACGCCTTCAGATCATTCATTGTGAACACACATCCACCACATCATTCGATGACCAACAAATGCACACAGTTCAACGTTAAACAGCACACTTGCGTATCCATAGCGCGTGGTCTACGTACTGCCTGTGTTGGACCTGGAGACGGTCCATATCTTCAGCGTGCTGTCTTGTCCACAGGAGGCCAGGCGGAACTGTACCCTACCGCTATCTGAGAGACGGGAGCAAATGAATCAAACACAACAAATTCCCATACATGTAGACTCCAAGATCCCAGATCAAAATGTTGCGCTGTATAGACAACTCCTCTGATCGTTGTCATGTTCGTACAAACAGATCTGGGAACAGGCCAACTCATAAGACGGCGGGAGGAGGAAAATATTATCATCACCACTGAGGATATTGGGGCCAAAGCAGCAGCAGGTGACCCCCAAGTCGTGAGTGTTCTTCTCCGCATGAAGCTGGTTCATGTCCAGGTCCCACAGCCTGAGGTCCCCATACGTAGATCCAGTGACAAACATCTGGCCACAGGGGGTGAAGGAGCAGGCCACCATAGTGGTGTCATTCACTGCCCCCGTCCTGTTGACAAATAATCAGTTAAGAACACTCCACAAGAGACAACACGTAACACCAGTCTGCAGAGGCCAGCAAAGCCTCACTCGATATAGGCAACACACGCAGGCCTATTTATGCTTAGATAACATGGAGATAAATAACACCTATCAATTATGTTCACCTGTGCAATGTTTTTGTATGGAAATCCCAAAGACCTAAAGTACCATCAGACGCCCCCGAAACCAGGTGTGAAGAGTTGGGCGAGAAGGCGCAGACCCTGACGGGGTTCCTACCCGGATGCTCCAGCACTGCCTCTATCTCACCCGTGTCCGTTGACCACACAACTGTTGAACCATCAGTTGAACACGAGGCTAAATACTGACCACAGGCGCTGAAGCAACAACAATGGACGCCATAGCCGTGGCCAGAGAGCGGGGAGTATGGGACTTCTGAAAAGTCTCGGGTGTTGTAAATTCGTAAGGTTTTGTCAGCTGAACAGGTGGCCAGCAGTGTCGGGGAGAAGGCGCACCAGTTGACATCGTCGCGATGGTCTTGCAGGGTGCAGATCAGGGACACCATTTGAGTTGGTCTTGAAGAATCCCTTAGACAATAGAATATAACTATTAACTACGTGACATTACAATGATTACAAGATAGCTAGCATTGTCACTTCACCCCTACCTACATGTACAAATGACCTCAACTAACCTGTTACCCCTGCACACTGACTCGGTACCGGTATCCCCTGTATATAGCCTCATTATGTTATTGTGTTACTTAATTATTTGTTATATTTTCCTTTAGTTTATTAATTTAATATTTTCTTAACTCTTCTTGAAGTGCACTGTTGGTTAAGGGCTTGTAAGTAAGCATTTCCCGGTAAGGTCTACACTTGTTGTATTTGGGCGGATGTGACAAATAAAGTTTGAGTTGATTTGCCTCATTATTATCAAACAGTTTGCCACACCTGGCAACCACCTGAAGTTGCCAGAGCAGAGAGGTTGCAATTGCATGCATTTTAGCAAATAGGCTACTTACTACCCACTTGACTAACCACTGGGCAAAAACTGGTTGAATCAACGTTGTTTCCAAGTCATTTCAAGCCAAAAAAACAATGTGATGACGTTGAATCAACGTGGAAATCTAATTAGGATTTACAAAGTCATCAAATTTAAGGGCTTTTAGTATTTTGACTGCCTCGCCTGGTTCACCAACTACTTCTCAGACAGAGTTCAGTGTGTCAAATCGGAGGGCCTGTTGTCCGGACCTCTGGCAGTCTCTATGGGGGTGCCACAGGGTTCAATCCTCGGGCCGACTCTTTTCTCTGTATACATCAATGATGTCAGTCTTGCTGCTGGTGATTCTCTGATCCACCTCTATGCAGACGACACCATTCTGTATACTTCTGGCCCTTCTTTGGACACTGTGTTAACTAACCTCCAGACGAGCTTCAATGCCATACAACTCTCCTTCCGTGGCCTCCAACTGCTCTTAAATGCAAGTAAAACTAAATGCATGCTCTTCAACCGATCGCTGCCCACACCTGCCCGCCCGTCCAGCATCACTACTCGGAACGGTTCTGACTTAGAATATGTGGACATCTACAAATACCTAGGTGTCTGATTAGACTGTAAACTCTCCTTCCAGACTCACATTAAGCATCTCCAATCCAAAATTAAATCTAGAATCGGCTTCCTATTTCGCAACAAAGCCTCCTTCACTCATGCTGCCAAACATACCCTCGTAAAACTGACTATCCTACAGATCCTTGACTTCGGCGATGTCATTTACAAAATAGCCTCCAACACTCTACTCAGCAAATTGGATGCAGTCTATCACAGTGCCATCCGTTTGGTCACCAAAGCCGCATATACTACCCACCACTGCGACCTGTATGCTCTCGTTGGCTGGCCATCGCTTCATATTTGTCGCCAAACCCACTGGCTCCAGGTCATCTATAAGTCTTTGCTAGGTAAAGCCCCACCTTATCTCAGCTCACTGGTCACCATAGCAGCACCCACCCGTAGCACGCGCTCCAGCAGGTATATTTCACTGGTCACCCCCAAAGCCAATTCCTCCTTCGGCCGCCTTTCCTTCCAGTTCTCTGCTGATAATGACTGAAACGAACTGCAAAAATCACTGAAGCTGGAGACTCATATCTCCCTCACTAGCTTAAAGCACCAACTGTCAGAGCAGCTCACAGATCACTGCACCTGCATATAGCCCATCCAACTACCTCGTTCCCATACTGTTATTTATTTTGCCCCTTTGCACCCCAGTATCTCTACTTGCACATCTATCACTCCAGTGTTAAATTGCTATATTGTAATTATTTCGCCACTATGGCCTATTTATTGCCTTACCTCCCTTATCCTACCTCGTTTGCACACACTGTATATAGACTTTTTTTCTATTGTATTATTGACTGTATGTTTGTTTATTCCATGTGTAACTCTGTGTTGTTGTTTTTGTCGCACTGCTTTGCTTTATCTTGGTCAGGTCGCAGTTGTAAATGAGAACTTGTTCTCAACTAGCCTACCAGGTTAAAAAGATGGGAGAAATATATATCACCCGACTTTTAACCTAAATCCAATGACATGGTGAGAGGTTTTGTTGATTTCACGTTAGTTGATAACTCAACCAAATCTATACATTGAACTGACGTCTGTGCCCAGTGGGTAGTTAGTAGCGAGCAGATCCGGCACCTTGCGCTTGCTTACAGCTGCACTACAGGGTCGGCCAGGCTTCGCAGAGCTGGCGCGAGATAAGGCTCAGAAAATGTACCTCAATCCTGGGATGAGAAAGGCTTTGAGAACCTCGAATCAATTGTCCCATTATCCCAACTGTTACACCGACAAGATTGAATGACTGCTAATTTTTCAGGAAAACCACTTCTATTCCTCATGCTAAATAGCAGTTGCCACATCAACCATTTTGGAATAGCAGTGTCAGCCAATCAGCTCCTTTGTTGTTAAGCGCAACGTGATATTCGATAATGGCTGCTGTGGCTAATGCTAGTTAATATGTAGCCAATAAAACTGAACTCCGCGAATAACAAATGAGTTGCGCGCCTAGTGAAACTAGTTTCAGCACCCAACGACTCAGCACCGAAATCAGTCGTTTTTATGAAAACGTAATTTTATGTGATGTCGGAACTCCAGCCCGCCCACTCAACTCCATCGTAATAGTGGCTAGTTAACATGAGGACTATAAGTCTTTCAATCTTCTCTGTGTAACATTTGGGAGTATTCGAAGTACAACTCGTCCCTGGAATTATGTATGTTTGCCGAGGCATATGCGCGGTGTCTTAATTTAACGCTGCAATATTTAACTTTTTGGGCGACCCGACCAAATTCACATAGTAATGTGAGTTATAAATCTGTCATTCTCATTKAAAGCAATTTTAAGAAGCAGTAAAGCTGTTCAATGTGCACTATTTCTATGCTTCCTGATCTTAAGTTTAGTTTTTTCATATTTTACTTTCGGTATTGTACACCAGCTTTAAAACAGCTGAAAATACTGTAATGGAACAAGCAGGAAGCAGGTCTCGATCCCTCGACCTTCTAGCCCAAAGTCCAGCGCGCAATCGACTGTGCCCCAAAAGCATGCTCGTGCGGAAGACTCGATATCCGCCCTTATAAACCCAGGGTCGTTACAATACAATATTTTTGTTTATTGAAAATATATTTCACATCAGTTTAGATGGTACAATGATTATCTACACTATACTTGCTTGTTTGTTTTATCACAAACTGGAATTAGGCAAACTATTCGAATTTTTAGCAACCACAAATGGCGGAGCGATTTATGTATAGTGCACCTTTATGCAAACTGCCTAACTGAGCATGTAATGCAGCTATAAGCAAGCATAAGGTGTCGGATCTGCTGCTAACCCTTTAGCTATTCTAGCTGTTCGCACAACCACAGCATCATTCTATGCTCCTGTTGTTTAGTTTGTAATATAACAAATGCATGTAAATACAAAGCCAGTATTATTTTATATTCAAACTAAAGTGGTATTTATGTTTATTTGCTTACCTCTTTGCGTGTCTCTGTTCAATGTTTACTTCCTGGTCATGCGCACGCTGTCATATGATCACGCTGTCATATGATCAGCTGACCGTAATGACCTTCCCCCCAGAAATATGCATCTATGGGTAGCTGCAGTGACCAGGGTATTGCCGCGTTCAAACAACTGGGAGCTCGGAAATCTCCACTTCAAACTTCAGTGCGTTCAAGACAACTGGGAACTCGCGAAAAAAACGAGCTCTGACTTGGATAATTCGTTTTGAACGGTCATCCAACTCAGAACTCTAGAGCTTCGACTAACCGACCTTAAGATCACTGACGTCATGATTTGACCTCGTTTTTTCCGAGTTCCCATTTGTCTTGAACGCACCATATGGCGAGTGGGTGTGTCCAAATGAGTGGGTGTATAGACAGGGAATCAGCTAATTGTGCAGATTTGCTGCGCCTCAAGAAACGGAAGAAAGAAACAGCTCAATCAAAACCGTCTAACCTAAAGCAGAGCACTTTCCACACGTCCACTATTTTCCTTTCGACAAACCCACACTCCAGTCGCCATATTGGGATGCAGCTACGTCCCTTTCTCGAAATATGAGCCATGGAGCTTGCCAGCCTCCGGTCCTAAAAACCGTAAATGAGTTCGTTCAGCCATTCCTATGGGGGGAAATTAATGGGGAAAGAATAGGGTTTTGGGATAAACACTGGGAATGTGATGAAAGAAATAAAAGCTGAAATAAATCATTCTTTCTCCTATTATTCTGACATTTCACATTCTTAAAATAAAGTGGTGATCCTAACTGACCTAAAACAGGAATTTTTTACTTTTACTAGGATTAAATGTCAGGAATTGTGAAAAACTGAGTTTAACTGTAATTGGCTAAGATGTATGTAAACTTCCGACTTCAACTATGTGAAGCATTGAGACCCCAGTTGGCCACAGAGCCGGTACAGAGAGGTTCCAAACAAACCTCTTTATCGATGATAAATGTTGCTATTTTGGTTAAACATAGTCATAGTCGGCATATAAGTGACGGGGACACGTCCCCTCCAAAATTCCAGAGGGCTATTTTGTCAAAGGGGGCTATTTTGCCAAATTCAAAAGTTTCATCAAATCATTTCTACACATTAGTTTTGGATCTGATACCCCCAGGTGTCCAATAGAGAATTGAATAGCTTGATGGTTCATGTTATTACTATCTTAAAACAATTATATGTGTTAATATAGGCCTCAAAGGCCTAGTTAAAGACAAAACACATACAAAAATAGTTATTTGGAATAAAAGGTGGTTGTCAATAATGTTTTACCCAAGTGCTCCCCGGAGGAAGAAGGCCATGTTCCTGGCACAAAAAAGTTTGAGAAACGCAGAAAGAAACATGTTGCCTTCCCTTGAAAGCAGTGTAAGCAGATAGAGGCCAGTTATGGACCTAAACCACTGGAGGCTGCTGAGGGGAGGACGGAGCAAATGGAATGGCATCAAGCACATGGAAACCACGTGTTTGATGTATTTGATACCATTCCACTTATTCCGCTCCATCCATTACCACGAGCCCGTCCTCCCCAATTAAGGTACCACCAACCTCCTGTGACCTAAACTCAAACACTCATGAAAATACGAAAGTTATTGTCTATCAAAGAATGTCCTTTTGGCCATAAAAAAATGATATTATACAAATGGATAGATTGAATAAAATCTATTTGTCATTTTTGTTAGTGTCCACCCTGAGATTGGAAGGTTGGTTCGATCCCTGCTCAAGTCCAAACAAAGACTCTAAAATTGGGACCTGATGCCTCTCTACTTGGCACTCAGCATTAAGGAGGTGGATTGGGGGTAAGGCCCTGCTAGAGATTAGCATCCTGTCCAGGGGGTGTACTTGTACATCAAGTTGCCTCATACAAAAGCTTACTTGTCCAAGGTTTACTTAAACTAACTTGATGTTACATGGTTCCTCACCCTGCTAGTAGTCTATGGGCCAGGACAAATGTTTTTTCTTCTTTAAACAGCCACTAAAAATTTAGCTAACTTTAGCCATCACTAGCTAAAAATCAATGGAAGGGATAGGGACATGTGATCCCTGTGGAAGGGATAGGGCCATGTGATCCCTGTGACCAAAATAACTTGAAATCAACTCCATATTTGGTTTGATGTTCACATGCCCGTCACTACCATTGATTGCTTAAAAACTATTTTTGTTTCTTTTTGACAATTTTCATGGAAAGCCATTACAGTAAAGTACTTTATTGTTCCCCAGAAATGATTTGATATTGAGATAAAAACGACTGCATTGGGCCTTTAAAATGCAGGAAATGCGTTATCAATTTAAAAAAAACATCCATCAATCATGTCCATACAGCATTAAACCCATTCACAATGACAGCAAAAAACAACAACGAAGAGAACAAACTGCAGTGGACCCGGACGATAGGCGACATCTCCCACTTTCTCTGGCAGCCTCTAACTCTTCTCAAGTTCTCCTTGTAGGCTACCCTTTCAGTATTTGACAGATCTAAAATGACTCGAACTCCAAAGTCTAGATTCTAATCTAAACCCTATTGTTCATTAACATATACTCATAAGCTAGATGTATCAAATTATTTTATATTTGTGTGAACAAAAGAGCAAGTAGAAGTAGATGATTATAGGGGCCAAAATAAGCCCTATATGGAATGGGTACTACATTCATGTGCTACCCAAAAGCATTTCAAAACTAAAAAAGCTATTCTCCTCCCCACTCACATCATCCAAATTAAAATGGCAAGACTCATGACACAGGGTCGGTAGAATAGGGGAAATAACACACCCAGAGTGAAACTAGGTTGAAAAACATCCTTTAATAGGTCCGTGCCACACACTAGTGAAAAATAAAGCTCCTACAAAAAGAATGATAYTTTTTTTYCACAATATCTTAAATAAAGTAACTTCAAGTACTCTGACTTGGGTACAAAAAACTCTAGCTGCCTCCATTAGGCCACGACACACAGCAAGATTCAAACACAGTGGTTACAAATGGCCTTACGTCCTCTGTACTGTGGCAAGGCAGATGTGGGGAAATGTTTCATGGAAAAAAAGACAAAAAAAATACTTAAACGTTGTTTGTTTGTTTTTCTCTTTCTGTATGGAGAGGAAWGATTACTGTGTCACTGTCAGACTTTGGAGGCCATGTTGGATTGAAATTATATAAAAAATAATGTCATCATAAAAATGGAAAAAACTAAAAAATTATATCCCCTACGCCCCTGTTGGAAGGGTAGGCACTACCAAGATTAAGGATACCACAGTGTTTGCAGAGGATATGTATATATTGTACAAACAATATTTATAATGTTTTTTTTATCACTTTCACTAAAATAGAATAGAATGCTACAATCATTCTAAGGCATAAACAATATCTGATATTTTAAACAATTCGTTCCAAACAAGACTTGAATATTGACATTAATAAACAGTATATACACATGTATCACCATTGTCTGACTGTTTTTCTGCAATTTTTGTAATTAAATGCAGTTGTACAGTTTTAACGTAATGATTACAGTCCTCTGGTGCCCAAAAGCATAGAACAGTGTAAACAGTAAAAACATTTCTTGGCTTTGTTTCATATTTGGGAAAAAAATAAAATAAAAAGTCAAACACAAAGACAGACATTCCTTTCGATTCAAAGCAGTGGAGCTGATTCTTCCTTTTCATAGAAAATGATGTGGACCTTTTTTATTTTATTTATTTATTGATTCATAAATAATTATTAAAAAATTAAATACATTCACTATAATACGATTAAATAAAAATAAAACGTCTATTTACAAGTAGTKGAAAGTATTCTACCGCAGATGCATCTYGGGTGGTTGAGMAGGATGAGGATTCAGTGCAATGATCTTGAACAGGAAATGGTATTGCACTAAGACACCCGGTTGACATTGTGTGGGACTCTTTGGGTGTTCGGATCCCTGTTGTACTGTAGCAACACCAGCGTTACAAGTCTGTCTGTTGACATTTCACTTTAACCGCCCCGGGTTCGTCCCAAAGGTACAGACGGACCAGCATCATCATCTTGTTGTACCCAAAACGTGGTGCCTCCGCTATGAAATGTCAAATAATGTTATTGGAGGTCTGGTTTGAGACAGTGATGATGATCGGTAAAACAACACCCAAACTGATGGATTAGTTTATTTGCTTGAGAAGCTCTGTCCATCTCTTATCAAAGAACTTCCTCATGTTGTGTCCCGCTCGCCCRATGTCTGAATTGTCTTCATTAAACTTTTCACAGTTATCAAAAACCAGGTTGACGTCAATAATGAAAGTCTCCAGATTCTGATACCTGAAACGAGAGGAACAGATCATTTCGAGTAAATGAGTAAAACACTCGATTGTTGTGTTATCTTTTCCTGGCTACGTGACTAGATCAGAGGTTAGTCATAGTATGACTACTAGGGAGTGGATAGTAATAGTGTCATATTAATTGAGAACTCACTGGCTGCTTATGAGCTTCTCTCTGATGGTGGCGAAGTCCATGGGCTTCTTGATGACCTTCCTGTACCCAGGGATCCCCTTGGTGTTGACGGGGTTGAGGAAGGGCCAGGCATCCTGGTGCCGCTCCAACTCAGCCAGGAGCACCCTGCAGAAGACAACACACACACACGTCATATGGGAATATGTTCGTTCAAGTGTTTACAGTACATTGCAATGCCCCCGTCAAATACATTTACAACCCGCATCTGCATTTCCATCAGCAACTCGCTGATTTAAAGTGCTGATACTTGTGCTGAGAAAATGACTCAAAGGTTTATGGTGTAGTACAGTAGTACAGTACCTGCACAAACCCAGGTCTCTGTTGTTGTCTCTGGCTGTTTTGGCTCTCTTCACACACACCACAGGGCTCTCCTGACTGGGTGTCTGGGGTGTGGGCGGGGCCTGAGATGGGGCGGGACTCTCTTCTCCTTTCCTCTTCCTGCTGGGGGGCTCTTTCGCTCCTCCTCCTTTCTTCGGGGTGCTGTTGGCGCTCGCCGAGTCGTCCTCTGACATCTCCACGTTACCGTTACTGTTGCCGGCCTGCTTCCCGTTCCGCTTGGCCTCGGCAGCGGTGGGTTTCTTCCCGCCTCCACCCGCCACCGGTTTGCTCGGCGGCTTCTTGTTCTTGGGAGATGGGCCGCTCGCCTGAGGGGAGAGGGGAGGATTCATGCAGATGTACTTACATAGCAATGGCACTTGGCATATTGTGTACACAGTGTTGTTGAATGACCTACTTTGAAATAATATATGATATGAAAATGACAGGTACATAATGTAGAGGTACATGACTGATTCGCATGGCTGACATACTTCTATAGTAAAGTACGATATGTAAATGTTGAACAGTGGCCTGGACAGTTTGGGTCACCTTGGATATGCAGGCGGGGCAGTACCAGTCCCCCTCGGGGATGGTGGTGATCTTGGGTTTGTGACAGTACGTGTGGCAGCCTTTGTCACAGCCGTCACACAGCAGGAGCAGGTCCTCGTTGTCACCCTTCCTGCAGATCTGACAGTACTGAAAGCAGACAACGCAGTGTTACCTCAAACCCAAGGGATGGATTTTCGAACCAAAATTTACCAAGATTTACATTGGAATCCACTCCTTAAGGGACTTGAAATGGCCTTGGGATTCAAATGCTCTCCAATGACACACAGTATTCACTTCCCTAGCATATTGAAATTCCGTGCCAGCCAGCTACAGTCGTTGAGGTTTTACTCACCACTTTCATGATGGACCTCTCCCAGGCGATGGACTTCTGGAGCTGCTGGAGACACATGGCCAGCTGGGCGGCACTGCGGACGTCGCTCAGGGCCTTCCTCCACACCTTCATCCCATGGGCCACCTCCTCCTCGCCCCTGTGGAAGGCAACGCAGATGTCAGAGGGATGGACGCATACAAACAGGAAACGGAAAGCCGGACACGGACTCATGCAGGCAGGTACACACACTCAATCATTCGCTTTCCAACACAAACACTTGCCCATACACAGACACACGCCCACTGTCACCACAACTCGCTGAGGCTGTGCAGACAGACACCGGTGTGAGTGAGTGAGTGAGTGAGTGAGTGAGTGAGTGAGTGAGTGAGGCAGGCAACAGGGACATATAGGTACAGGTACACACACTGCCATGCAGGAGTGACGCCCATGCAGATGCCGGGAGAGGAGGAAAAAGAATGGTAGACGGGACGAGGTGGATGCCGTGATTACTGACGCAGAACACCATGCAGACGGCCAGAAAAACTCAGCAGGAAAAAACATTCACCACACTGTGAGTCAACCCCAAACCAGAAGACAACCATGAAAATACACAATAAAATATGCAATCCCCCCCCAAAAAAACGACAGCATAGATAGATGTCTTTTTGAAAAATGAAACAAAAAAGCACACAGAAGTGTTTGGTTGAATCCTGAGTGGATGACCTACCCTTCCCTTTCAGCACTACTGGAGGGAGCGGGGACAGTGACGGTACCGATAGCCCCCACATTATCCAGCCTGATCTGAATGGTGGTACCTAAGGGGCTCCTCAGGTACCTTCTCTCGATGTTCCTCTCCAGGTCCGCAATCGCTGTCACCCGCATGATCCAGAGGGGTTTCCGTGACGCACCACGCCGCCCGCCTGGGTCCGCCTTGTCCTCCGCTTGTCTTTGGTCGCACGCGCCCCCGCTGTTGTGTTTGGGGAGGGCTTTGGTCTCTCGGTAGATCCAGGTCCTCCCTCTCTGATTGGGCTGGGCGGGTATTCAGCCCTGCTCAGGAATGTGTGGGTAATGCTACTTTAGTAAAACTTCAAAGTATATTCCTGGACTCTGGTCACTACGATCTGGTTAACTATTGTAGACCTGAAAGGTTAGGACGTGACCCACCCTACAACTTCATTACTTTTCAGACAGTGACCTATATTTTTCCAATGGATAAGGATGAGAGCATAATTAAAAGGAAGCTCTCGTTGTTGATGCTCGTTGTTGTGTTTCCTTGAACCTTGGGAGAGCTACCGTGATTCGCTGCGGTGGTGCTTTCCGTCTCCAGTCTCTCCACTCTGCTAGCACAGGCATGCTTCCATCGCCATGGCCTGCTCCTCCACACCACCACCCCCGACCACTGACTCCACACGCAAGACCACTGGCTCTCCTCCAAGCTCACACAGCTCTATCATGGCCGCTGCATCATTGGGGAGACAGGGAACGGCATTTAAGACCAGTCTCACTCCCATGAGACGCGTTGTAAGCGCACAAAACATACCATATCTATAGCCCATTAGACCCACACCCACAAACCAAAGACTTGCCTTTTTTGTCTGCTCGCGTACTCCTCTCTACGCAACAAACAACACTCAACACACAGCACTCTAACCATTACCCCATTCTCACCACACACCCCACACACCCAACACAACACCAACCACACACAACACACTACCCCCACACACACACACACACCACAACACACACACACACACCACACACACAACACACAACACACACACACACAAACCCAACAATTATAGAAATTACAATGATCCGACACAAAGAGCTGTTCAATCAGAAACCATGTGAACGTTAACAAATCTGGCTTTGATGTCAGACTCATATTGAGCAGTCAGTCATGCGTCATGTACCAAATGTCAATTCATTGTGAAGCGCAGGGGCTTGGAGTGTGCTCAGTAGGGGTATAACTACTCAGGGCTGTCATAACACAGTGCTCAATCAGACTCCAGCACAAAAGTCTTTGTGAAAGTCGGGGCCTGCCAGTCGGAGTGCTGCTCAGTTTCACTGACACAAAATCAAAGCTACTTTATTCATTCATATCCATTGGGATCTGTTGGCTAAATCTACTCTGTWAAGGCTATGCAGATTGCTAAAGATTGGGTGAGGGACCTACCAGCCAACCAACTGACTGAGTGACTGTCAGACATACAGTACTCACCGTCTCGGTGCTTGGTGCAGACCTGTGGGATGAGCTCCATGTATTTGTGCATCTGTCGGTGCAGGCCCTTCTCTCTGACTCCCCGGCTGTGGAGGGACTCCACCAGGGAGCGCAGCTCCTCAATGTCTGACACTCGCCACCAGCCTGACAGCATCTCTGCGCGCACACACACACACACACAACACACAACACACACACACACACACATATATAAATAAACGTATAGACATTTTTCAGAAAAATAACTTAAGACAATATAATGCCCCCTTGAAATAGATCTACAGTATTCTGATACAGAACACACTCCAGTGCTGTTCTCGCTCCTCAAGAGATTCCTTTCTTCCACCCAGTAGAACAAAACAAATTATTCATTTTCATGACTCAGTCAAATAATAAAAGTTGAATAAATAGAATAAACTGAATAAATAGATGACTCATGACACACACACGCTCCCGCACACACACACACACACACACACACACACGCTCACCCTCGGGGATGGGCCGTGGTGTGGGGTGGTCCGAGTGCTTGGGCACCTCCATCATGGCGGGAGAGGGCACCGTGGACGAGAGCTTCTCGCCGGGAGGAACGGGCGACTCGCTCTTGCTGGAGACGCTGGGCGGCGCGTTGGCACTGCCCTCCAGGGAGCTGAGGCCCGAGTGGCCTGGCAGGGGGCTGCTGCAGAAGGGTAGCTGGCTGGGGCTCAGCATTCCACTGGGCCAGCCACCGCAGAACGCTGAGAGACTCAGCAACGACCCTCCAGCCTTAACCTAGAGAGGGGAGATACATACACAGACACTTCAACATCATGATCAGAAAAACTAATGTGTATCACTACACTTAGGCCTGTAGCTTCAAGCAGAACCTCCATTCTTCTGTTACATTTATTCATACGATTTTCCATTATGAGTTTCTACTACCAGTATAAATCATTAGGACAAGGGGTCTGTCCTTGCAGCGTACTGACCTGCAGGGCTGACAGAGGGTAGTTGATGAAGCCAGCTGGGTGGTGGGGGCTGGCTGAGGCCGACGCTGCCGAGGGGGTGAGAGGCAGGGCGGGGGAGGCCGGGGGAGACCTGGGCCGGGTGAGGCTGGAGGAAGGCAGCGGGGAGGACTGGAGAGGGCTGGGCCCAGGGGAGGGAGAGGTGGTGAGGGAGGTGTCGTCACAGGGGGAGCGGGGAAGCAGGCTGAACCAGTGACCGCTCCTCTCTGTCAGGACCCTGAGGAGCTGGTCACTGGGGAGGTACTGGAGCTGTGGAGGGGTAGGGGTTAGGGTGGAGGTCTTCATAGGGCTGAAAAGCTGGGGTGGGGGGCTCAGRAGRGAGGAGAACGAGGAGGGRGACGAGGTGGAGGTGRGGWAGCCGGGYTTGGCCTCCTCGCACGGCAGGTTCSGCGCCGTCRACGCACAGGGGCTTGTAGGTAAGGCGGGCAGAGAGGCGTTGTTGGTGGGATCAGATAGTGGTGCTGTTTTTGTTGTCGTGGTGACAGACGGTGGCCTGGGGCTGCCGTTGTATTTGGGGCGGGGGGTCCCTGCCCTTGGCTTGCGGGCTTCCTTGGCAAGTCCTTAGCGACATCGAAGAGCAAGTGGTCAGTTTGGAGAGAAAGCGATACAAAGACGAAAAGGTTGGGAGAACCTTTCTTCTCCCTCTTCCCTTCTCTGGCCCCACGGGGGTAGACGCTCCTCTCCTCCCGCCGACCCCAAGTTTCTTCTTTCTGCCCTCTCTCCTGCGCTCCTCCTTGATGTGCACCTCCTGCTGCCGCCTCCTCCTCCTCTCTCCTCTTTTCTCCAGCTCCCCCGCACTTTCGCTCTTCTCGATCTCATGGCGCTCGATTGAAGACCCCTCCGCAGTGGGGCAGAACCCAGTAGCGCCGGCGGTACCGGTCCTGGCCGTACATCATGGAGCGCAGGGAGTGGGACGCCTCAAACAGCTTCCTCCTCACCTGGTGCTGTTGCTGTGAAACCAAGCAAGACCGTCCTGAGTTATAACTAAATCAATGAATCAATAATATCTAACTATTTAGTATTGTTCTTCCACAGAGATGGAACTCTCAGATCTCCGGAAGGAAGGACTTACCTTGGCTAGCTTCTCTATCTGTTTCTCCAGCTCCTCCACACTAGTTGATTGGTCCCCATCGTCCTCGTCACACGTTTCCACTTTCTTCGCCTTCTTCATCTCCTCCTCCTCTTCCTCGTCATCTTCATCGGCCAGGTCATCGCTGTCTTCGTCTTCATCATCGTCGTCGTCGCTTTCTGCTCCGGCCTTTCTCTTGCGTTTGAGGCCAGAGGAGGGCGTACCCAGGGGCTGGGCCTCCTCCCCTCCCATGCTGGCATCTCTCTTTCCGGTCCGTTTGGCATGGATGGTCCTCAACCTGGAGAAACACACAGGTGAGCATTCAGATGCACACACACACACACCCGTCAACACACACAACACTTACTTTTTGAGTTTGCCCTCGATCAGCCACTTGTCCTTCCTCATGTTGGTCATGTGATCAAGGTTCTTGTCGATCTCACTGTAGAAACAGAGTAAGAAACAGTATATGTCAGTTCACACGTACAGGTAACTATGGAAACAGTGAGTAAATGAGGGATGCAAAGTATATTGAAAGCAGGTGCTTCCACACAGGTCTGGTTCCTGAGTTAATTAAGCAATTAACATCCTATCATGCTTAGGATTATGTATAAAAATGCTGGGCGGGCCATTATTTTGGCTACCATGTCTACGCCTCCATAGGATGACAATGTCCCCATCCACAGGGCATGAGTGGTCACTGAATGGTTTGATGAGCATGAAAACGATGTAAACCATATGCCATGGCTGACTCAATCACCAGATCTCAACTCAATTGAACACTTATGGGAGATTCTTCAGCGGCGCCTGAGACAGTGTTCTCCACCACCATCAACAAAACACCAAATTATGGAATTTCTTGTGGAAGAATGGTGTCAGATCCCTCCAATAGAGTTCCAGACCCTTGTAGAATCTAGTCCACGGTGCATTGAAGCGGTTCTGGCTTGTGGTGTCCCAACGCCCTAGTAAGACACTTTATGTTGGTGTTTCCTTTATTTTGGCAGTTACCTCTAGTTAACACATACAGTACAATTCTCTCTCTCTCTCTCTCTCGTGAATAATTGATGTATTGGCTTCTCTCTATATCAAAATTGAATCCCACTCCAGATTAGCTGATCTATCCGGAGTCTTACACAGCATTAATAAAACACAACAGCATTAGCAGCTGAGTGAAGTCAACTAAACGTCATTATTTGTAAGGAGCTAAAAGGCAGCAGGCTCACAACAGTATGGAAGCCTCCTGTACACTAAACCTTTCACACTGGCTCCACCTAATAGGACCGGAAGGGACGACAATGCCTGATCTACAAGGATGTCATCTCATGCTTGTGAAATGTCGTCTGCATATCCTATCAGTAAAACCAGTAAAAACATRGAATCCATATTTGGATTCCATGTTTGATCTCCTTACGTATTGCACAATAATCTATTCCCTTGTAGCTCCACTGGTATGAGGCCTGTGTGACGTACAGCGCTGGCAGGTCAGCATCTCTCCTCCTACCTGTCCACGCTTTTGCTGCAGATAGAACCTAAGCTTTAATTGTTTCGTTTCAATTGTTCTTTCTTCTCTCCTTCTGACGGCGCTCTCGCTGCAGCATGATCTATTTCAATGTTTGGCGTCTCCTGTTCTTTACTCCTACCTGACGACACTCTTGCTGCAGGCCAGCTCATTGGCCAGAAAGCCTAGTATGGAGGCCTTCTGGGCGGGGGTGTGAGCCTGGAAGGCCTTGGTCTTCAGGCTGAGGGCCAGCTCAGCCAGCTCAGTCTGCCCGCAATGGGCCCCCATGTACATCTGCAGCACCTCCGACACGTTGTCCCGGTTGATGCCCACGTTGGTCAGATGGTCCCCCAGCATGGTCTTGGTCTGGGGGGAGAGGAGAGAGACAGGACGGGTGAGTCATTGAAGATAGAGGGAAAGACAACATGGTCTTGGTCTGGAAAGGGGGGGGTGATAGAGTGGTTCCAGGTATACTTTCCAGTTCTTAGTCTAAGACTAGGTTTAACCTGTGTCTGGGAAACCAGACCAATGTGTGTAGGTTTGTATTTTACCTATGTGAGAGCCTGCTTGGTATGTTCCTGTACATGTACAGTATCTCACCTTGTGTCCTGGGGGCAGTCCTGGGTCACACACGGCCAGGGAGAGCAGTCTGACCAGCAGGTCCTGGACGTGTCCCATGCTGTCTCCCACGTTGAGCAGGCCCTCCTGCAGCATGCCCAGGGTGGGTACGTCCACCCCCACATCGAAGCCCAGCACCTTCCCAAAGCCGCGTAGGAACTGCATCAGCATCAGGCAGTCAGACACCGCACCCCCCGGCAAGATCAGGCCAGGGATTCTGAAAAACTCTGGAAGAGGCTGGAAGGAAAGGTAAGGAGAGAGGGAGGAATGTTTAGGATACATCTCACATGACACCCTGGGACTCCTATAGTGCCCTATGTGGAYGGCAGTATATGGGGAGTAGTGTGACTAACATATTGCAATGTCAATGACTGAATCACATGGCTCTGAATGGTAACTTTTTTTAAAGGTTTTCATTAGTAAACATGTGGGGGACTATTATCTTGTCCATCCCTATGCATTACTCTCTTTAGCCACTTGATGGCAGTGTACAGCACAAACCGTGTCCAGTACTCAGGTTATGATACATAACAGATATACTGTACATACCATTGCGATGATACAATGCACTTAACCACCCATAACCCAAACCTAGACAATATTAACTTGTCAGTTCAAATATACATAAAGCAAAAGAAATGTAACTAAATTAAACAGCCACATACAACTTGGAAAGCTAGGTCCCTTTAATGAYGTCACCCTTCAGACATCACGCAGGACTGAATCATGGGCAAGATGGGTCATTTATTACCTTATGATCGGCCAGACACATGTCTTCATTTGGCTTCTTCAGCTCCCTGGCAATCTCCAGTTCCAGCCTCCTCAGCTCCAATTTCCGCTCCTTGTTCAGGCGTTTCTCATCCCTCTTTTCCTGCCGCAAGCGCTCGCGCTCCTGAGGCCCCAGAGAAGGAGAGAGGGGAGAGTTAATGGGCTCACGCCAGTGGCGGTAAAACAGACAAGAATGTCAAGCCGAGTCTGCTGAGTAGTTTTAGAATTCAGCCCGGCGCCCCTGCCTGTGCACTCAAAGAAAAAGCGTTCGAGGGCCATTCTTTTGACTCAGTTAGTGTATTGAAGAAATGAAAAGGAGAGGGAGGAGGGTTTGAATGGGTTCAGGAAGGAGTGGGACCTTCTGGCACGCACGTGTGTGTTGTGTGTGTGTGTGTGTTGAGTGTATGTGTGTGTGTGTGTGTGTGTGTGTTGTATGTCACCTACCTCTGCTTTTTTGCGAGCCTCCACCGCCTTCATGAGCATCCCATGTTGCCGTCTCCTCTCCCTCTCCTAGCAGAGCAGAGAAAACACACACACACGTTACACACCGGAGAAGGTGTAATCTCCACAGGTGAAGTCAGAGAGGTGGACAGAAGGAGGAAAACCCCCATTCACCTCCATCATGGCGAAGTTTTCACATACAGCAACACGTACAGTTGAAGCTGAGGTTAAGAAGACAACGGTACGAATGACGACAACCAGAAAGCATCAGAGGGAGAATGCGGTAGATGGCGATGACGGGGTCAAAAAAAGAGAAGTTGGGGTCAAGCTATGATGCCTCTAGGTAAAAAGCTGACGGAACAAACGCAAAATGACTGAGTCATCATAGCCACAAGCCAGTCGGATGAAATCAAACATTGCGCTGTGTATCATCCATCTGTTTAGCTGATAGCCGTTCCAGATTGAAAATAGCCTAAACCTATGGGGGGATATCGAGTGAAGGTCTTACAAGGAGACTTCCCTGGTTGAGGATAGATTGTCTCCGAATGTTTTATTGTAAACCAATAGGATTTGATCAAGGCAAAGCGAGGACAGTGACTGTCTGTCTGATAGGGATGGGGAACTCAGTGATGTGATAAACAGATAGAAGGCAATGAAACAGATCCTCTGGTGTCAGCTGCATAAATACAGTATGTAGGGGCCAGGAGTTTCTCCTGCTCAGGTTTATATTGTTAGGAAAAACTCCTGGCTCTAATCGTGTGCAACAGATGCGCTCAACAAGCAATAGCCAGCCAGCCAGTCAGGTTGCTGGAGAAAACAGGCAGGTAACAGCAATAGACAGACAGCCAGTCAGGCTGCTGGAGAAAATAGGCAGGTACAGCAATAGACAGACAGCCAGTCAGGCTGCTGGAGAAAATAGGCAGGTACAGCAATAGACAGACAGCCAGTCAGGCTGCTGGTGAAGACAGGCAGGTACAGATACAGAACAGAGCAGCAGAACGACTCAGGCTACATTCCAAATGGCGTCCTCTTCCCTATGCAGTGCACTACTTTTGACCAAAGTAGTGCACTATGAGGTAGTGCACTATGCCATTTCAGACGCAACCTCAGAGACTCAATGGGACGTAACAGGTGAAAGGGCAGCTCTTTGTGGACGGAGACGGACACAAGCTCAATGTCTGGAACTGGAAAACTCAAGCACTCACAGCCACTCAAAAACAACAGCTAGACGATGGATGTGATGGATGACTCATCGAGAGCAGTGTACTTTCAGACAGTAAGAGTGAGCATGGCAGGGCTTGGCCGCCTTTTGCAATGCATTATGGGGAGTACGGGGGGAGCTACCGAACCACCGCAGGCGGAGCGAGGTCAGGTGTCTCAGAGCAGATGGAGGCGACACACTGTTGTTGTTGTTGTTTGTGTGTGTGTGTTTGTGTGTGTTTGTTTTGCTGAAAAAGCCATGCAGAATAATGTAGTATGACTGCAGCCAGTGCTACACTTAATGCTATGACAACCATATCACAACCAGGAAACACGATGCGGTGTTAGATGTACAAAAATAAACATACCCATACCATATCTAGTCTATGCCTCTCCAACTCCTGGCAGAGAGAGTTGGCAAAGTATTATGGAACAGAAATGACAGCAAAAAAAAACAGATTGTTTAGCAGAGAAATACCCAAAGATCAGAAATAACCCAATAGAATGGAAACTGACCAAAGAGAAACAGTAAAGGGTTTAATAAAATATCTAGTTACACACAACCTTGAAACCCACACACACGAACACACACACACACACCCTGTAAACACTGATCTAGCTGAAGTGTATTTAGTATCATTTCAATCATGTCAGAAGAGACAAGGTGTGCTGCTAAAAAGCGCTGCGTACCTGGTGCTTCAAAATGACTGCATGCTGTCTTCGCATTTCTTTCTCCTTCAGGGGTAGACAGAAAAGATGAGGAAAGAAAATCAATACACTTTCATGCAGCAACCATCATGAAAATCACTAGGGCTGATGGGATTTCAGACCATTTTACAGAGGAGCTACAGCTCATGCCTAATCTCATTGTCAGACACAGCTCATCTGGAAAAAGCTTTGACATTTTGGTTTATATTGAGATGCTGTGTGTAACACAAACTCTCACCTTTATTCGTTTCTCTGCCTCCATAATTTTGGCATTCGCAACCTCTTCTTTCTTTCTCCGTTTAGCCTGCGAATGCAAATCGGGTCAAATGTCATTTCACTGCCAGACATCTGGACAGACAGACTGACGGACACATGCCACCTCGCAGTTTCGCACCGCAGCACTCAAAATATGATATTTTCCCTGTAACAGAAAATGAAACGTATGCCTCACGTGCCAGTCAAATGTGTAGAACACAGAGAGTGAATCAAGTATCATTTAAATATGTAATTGCAAACAGCAAAAAAAAATCCTGTTAAGAGTGGCTTGCCAACCGTGTCAACTCAAATTTGATTTAGTCCTGCTAAAATACTTTGGCGCTCCTACAGTGTAATTGTGTGTGCAAGGGAAATATTATTTTTTCCCCCACCCACTTATGCTAAACTGTTGCTGTTGTCTGATAAAATAAAATAGAAATATTTCTGTCTAATTTAAATATGGTCTGACTCTGAGACAGCTAGCGGAGACAGCGATTTTAATATACAACAGCCGTCAACCAAGACCAATTTAGCATTAGTTCCATGTGGAATTATGCCTTACTCCTTCCAACACTGTGGTATTATTCAGTAATGGGCTTGGGTAAGATTAAAACGCCATGGACAGAGTAGGCTCTGGGATGCAGTGTGAGGAGTGACGTTCTGCTAATTCAGAGGATATGTTCGGTATTGGGTCAGTTGACTGTAGTACCTCCAGGATCTGCTGTGCCCTCATCTCCTTCTCCAACCTGATCTGCTGAATACGCTTGATCTTCTCCTGGAGAAACACAGAGGTAGGTTGATCGATACACTATGCAAACCAAACGGTGGTGCAGTGGTAAAACAAGGATACCTCAGACGGGACGGTTTGACAGGAAGTGGTGTCACATAAAGAATGCTCTACCTGCTGCTTGATGAGCTTCATTTGCTCCTTCTGCTTCCTCCTTTCCTCGGCCGCCATGATGGCTGAAAGAGAGACTTTAGGGGCTTAGGTGTTAAGAAATGATTTGGCAGCAGTGGTACTGTACATCTCTACAAGAGGACAGTGGGGAATGGTGCATGCACTTAAGATGTAGTGTAGTGTTACTTGTTGCTTCCTGGCCTCTTTGGCTGCCTGGCCATGGCTGCTTCTCTAGCTTCCTCATCATTTTCATCTGGGCCGCCTGCCTGGCTATCTCTGCAGAGAGAGGTGATGGAACGTTCCTGTGTGACCAAACATGTTGGGTAGGTAGGCATTCATAGACTTCAAAACGGAGATCTTTTCATTTTTTTCTTCTCCTCACCTTGGGCCTCCAGTTTGCGTAAGAGTTTGGCCTCGCTGGGGCTAGGCGCCTCTGCCCCAACCCCAGACCCTCTCCCACGTTGGGGGCCGGCCCTTCCTCCTCCGGGAGCCCTTTCCCCTCGGCCCCGCGCTGGCGCTCTGAGTTGGGGCCGGCGTCCGGCCCTCCATGGCCAGGATATGAGGGATGACATCCTCGTCCTTCAGCAGGCTCCACTGCAGACCCTGGGGGTAGGACGGGTGCGAAACAACAGGGTAGAGGGGCTGTTGTTGTCGTGTGGGTAATAAACGGCTTCAACATACTTCAGTTGCTTTTATTACTCTACTGTTACTCTAGGTTTTACTCTTTAGATCAGGGGTGTCAAAGTTCAAATGGACGGAGGCCAAATAAAAAAATTATCTTACAAGCCGAGGCCGGAACTGTCGAATGTTCATTGAAAAAAAATTTAAATACGCATATAGTTAGTGAACCTAATTGAACTACTGAATTTTAACCTAACAAATATATTCCTTTTTACAAGCTGCCTTTTAGATTGATGGACAAACTGGTCTACTTCTCTCGGCAATGGTGGTTTCTGTTCAGACTCACAATTTAAAAAGAGTTCCTTTTTTCCTGGGCCAACTTCGTCACAACTTTAATCAGCAGTTTTTTGATGAAACCCCTCCGTAATGGCCGGGCTGATTTAGCGGATCTCTTTCTGCCAAAATAAAAAAACTGGCCTTTGAAAAAAACAGAACAGCCGGGGCCTTGTATTGCTTTTTGAACCTAGAAGCCTGTCGAGAGTGAGGCCTCGTTTTAATTCCCTGCCTTTTGTATAGCTTTGTTCCAGTCAGTTATTCTTGTTTTGTCCTCGTGTTTCGTTTCAATTATGTCGTCTCAGATTATACTCTTTCAGTACCTGCCACACTTTCTCCACACAGAAAGACACAACAGGTTTTCCAGCTACCTCCGTGAACATATACTCGACTCCCACTTGTTTGAAAACCTCCCGGTTCCAGTGTCCCACCTTCCGTTTTGCCATTTTTGATGGTTATCTGAAAGTTAATTTTTACTGTTGATGCTGACGACGCTGTGGCCAATAAATTTGAAATGAAGCAGCCTACTGCGTCGGTGCGTTCACCGTTGGCATTGTGGGATGTGAGTGAATTGTGCGTTGTAAAGATTGCGGGCTGCGGCTTGCTGGCGGTCTGCGGGCGGTTCTAATAATAAATCAAGATTCCCAGGGCGTAAAAAACCTTCGCGGGCCGGATTGTGGCCCGCGGGCCTTGACTCTGACATCGTGCTTTAGATCTGATCATCTCATGACAGAAAAGAGGGCAGATCAAAATCTGCAATGCATAGTGTTATTACTGGACTGCAAAGCTAAGAACCGGAAAATTGTCAAATTTCTACCTGTGATATGGACACCACTACAATGCATTCCATTCCCCATTCAGCTAGTTAAACTATCCTACTGTACAGTATATGACTGGTCACCTGTGGAAGTAATGTCAACTGATTATTAAATGACTCCCTCGACAAAGCGGGCTAGGGGGTAGGACTACTGGAGTCTATAGCTGATTTCTATCAATGTCCCTGAACTGCTTAAGTCACTATACAGTTTCTACTGTACATGAAAAGAGGAAATAAACACATTTTAACGGGCAATAGATAGATGAAAGAGGTCACCTGGGGTCCTTCTCTGGCTTCATAGAAGTCACCAACCATTATCTTTGCACTGAAGCTAAAATTATCGCGTGTGATGCCACTTATTCCATTTCTGGATAGATACTATAGAAGAGAAAATAATGACGTTTGGTGAGACAGGGATATCCAATGTGAAAGTATGTAAAAGTGTGACATTGAAAAGCGATCTAGCTACAGTGGCGGAAGCTAAAAACTAAAGTGACGATTCAACTACTAAGCATCAAAAGAATTAGGGGGGAAATTGAGCAAAAGCACAGTGAGAATCAGAATGCTCTAACGACAGGTCAGCTTTTAGTAGGCAGAGGAAGGGATTGGGGAAATGAACTAAAAGGAKTCCAGCTCTTCTCATGTTAAGGTCACAGGGGTTAGCGTTGATGCTAAGTGAGCACTAGCGTGAGGGTGAGGCTAGTTGCTAGCGTAAGGCTAGTCTGAGGGGTAGTGGTTACTGTTTACCTTCACCACATCTGGGTACTGCCTCAACTTCTTCCCGCATGGCGCGTARTACGCCACGTCGCCTTGCATCTTCCCGGACGCGCTCTTGATCCGCGTTTCTCTCTGCCAGCTGGGAAACACATGGACGGACGGAAGGAAACTGTGAGTGAGTGACCGAATGCCAGAGGCTTTGCCATTGCTAGAGAGAGCCTATCAATTCAAATCTCCACTCGACCTACCCCAACTCCAGAGGTATCCTCAACTCCTGCTCATCCATCACCCTCTTTCTTTTCCCTGCGCCTGGTGAGAGAGAGAGACAGAGACAGAGAGACAGAGAGAGAGAGAGACAGGAGACAACAGAGAGAGAAGAGAGAGAGGACAGAGAGAAGACAGAGGAGAGAGAGACCAGGAGAGAGAGAGAGCAGAGAAAGAGGAGACAGAAGAAAGACAGAGAGAGAGAGAGAGAGAGAGACAGAGAGAGAGAGAGACAGAGAGAGAGACGAGAGAAAGAGAGAGAGAGAAGAAGAGAGAGAGAGAAGAGAGAGAGAGAGAGAGAAGAGAGAGAGAGAGAGAGAGAGAGAGTAGGAGAGAGAGAGAGAGAACGAACCCGTTAGTCAGACTGAACAGTACACAGTCAAAGCCTTCTCTCCGTAGCCCTAAACACCCAGCTACAGCCACACGCAGAGCTACTGCCCAAAACACCCACCCATAGCCACAGCATCACAGTGCTGAATATGAGCAGTGTTTCGTTCTCTGAGACAAACGGGGCTGCCACTGTGTCTCCAACCCACCAGCTGTGGCCATGAGAGTGCCTTATTGTTTATGCGTTCCCTTTATTTAACCAGGTAGAGTATTGAGAAACTCCGTGCTCTGAAAGCAACTTAAGGAAATGACTGAAATATGTCCTGAAAAAATCACTGACATTCCTATGCGAATTTGATGGACAACAAAACATGTTGAATTGAAATGTGCTTAGGAAGATTGGAATCTCTGTTGGAAAATTCCAGTCTTCCTTGTTGTGTCTGTGTGTGTGTGTGTGTGTGTTATTTCCTTTCCTAAGCTGGGTAATCTCCCAGTGCTGAGAGAGATAGGAAGGAGAGAAGAGGGGAAAGAAAGAAAGAAAGAAAGCTCGGGCATGGCAGGAGTGCCAAACATGTTGTCAGGCCTGTTAAGCCCAAGGACATGCACCTACAGGAACCCAGGCCTGTTAAGCCAGCCAACCGCCCGGCTAACTAAAAATAAAACCTCCTTTTCCTCTCCCTGTTCTCTCCCCACAGCCATCTGAAGATGATAGCATATCATGCCATGTGTGAGCTATTCCAGTGTGGTTACGTGTCCTCAATAGTTAAAGGTACAGCTAGGTGTTTTTACAGACTGGTTTTGTGCTTGTGCTGTATGAGTAGCTTTGGCAGAGTAGGTAAAGAAGTTTAAGGAGTGTTGCCTGCGGTTACCTGGGGGCGTGACCAGGGAGTAGGAAGAGGAAGGAGAGCTGTGATAGGCCAAGGCACTGGAGCTGGTGACGATGTTGGGCGTCTTGATGACCTGCAGGTTGAGCGGGGAGCAGCTGGCGGCTGTGTGATTGGTTGAGTCGCTCAGTAAGGAGGCGTGGCCTTTGGTTAGCTTGAGTGGGGTTTTCTCCCTCTTGGAGGCGGAGCCTGACGATGGCAGCTTCAGCTTCGGGTCCTTCAGTTTGCCACCGGAGRCGTCCTTGTCGCTGTCCGAGTTACTGTCAGAATCTGAGAGGAGGGTACCAGAAAGAGAGGGGTTATCACTGGTTGAATGGTGTTCACTGCTGTACATCACCATAACCCCSCCCCCMMMAAAAAATATAATGTACACTACAAAACATTGTATGTGCCTTCCATTAGGACGTTCAGAACGGTCGGTATCTAACCTGACAAGCTGTCATCCGAGTCCTCCTCATCATCCTCCAAATCATCCAGATCATCATCGTCGTCGTCGTCGTCATCCTCAACAGAGTCATCCGAGTCCTTGCTGCTAGGGAGACCGGGGAGACCTGGGAGGCCGGCCTCGGCCCCTCTGAACAGGTCCACCAGAGACTGCACCAGGTGACTCTGAGAGAGGCCCTTCCAGGCTGCCATGGGGGCCAGAGCATGGGCCTGAACCTGGAGGTTAGGGGCCTGGAGCTTAGGGGYCTTGGGGGCCTTGATCTTCCTGGGGCCCCGKGCCGTGGCCGGTGAGGGTGAGGTAGCGGGCCGCGCCGGGGGGSCCTGAGAGGAGGCCGAGTGGRCCCTTCCGCCGGTGCTGAGGTTGACGGGCAGCGAGAGGGACGCCCCTGCCCCAGAGAGGTCCTTGTTGGAGTCTTTGCGGGGCTTGGTGATAAGGGCTAGCGGCGCGTCCTGAGCGGTGGTGCTTTGGATGACTCCGTTGGGGTGGGCAGCCAGGCCCAGGAGAGCGCTGGACAGGAAGAGGTTGGAGTGGTTGTTCTGGGGGGGAGGGGGGAGGGGAGCAGGGGGCAACTTGGTGCTTCTGCCACCACCACACGGACTCTCCGAGGAGGACAGCTTGGGGGGCGGCAAGGAGGATGACGTCACCCCAGCAGCCTTCCTAGAGGTTTTGTGACCCTGCTGCTTCTTGGGCTGCGCCGCCGGGAACGTCTGGCCTTGCGAGAGTAAAGACTGGAACGGCAGGAGGGAGGGTGGGAAGGAGGGAGGGGGATAAAACAAGGGAAAAGAAAAGAGAAAACAGCATAATTGTGCCAGCTGTCAATTTACATCTACGTTGATTATTCAAGCTGGTGATGAAGCACAATGCCTGGCTCACTGTCTCACTGTGCCTAGGACAGAAGCCTGGGGACAATGGCATATAACATGGCAATAACCACAGGCATTGTACTAAGTAAAGAGTAAAGCTGCTGAAAAGCGGCTTCCAGTTCCCGTATCTCACTTAAATTACTACAGTTATGAGTCTGTGAAACGTGTTAGCGTCATGCATCTGTGTTTTACTTTAAACAGCATAACGGCAGATTTTATAGAACGACAGTTTGGCGTTGCACCGTGTTTCAGCAAACACAGGTTAGGGCTTCGACATGTACATTCAACTAGATGTGATATCAAGTGAAACAAATCAATTTCACAGACCATGTAATACAGTAGCAGTTCCTGAACCACTGGGGGAATGCAGAGGCCTTTGGTTAAAAAAGAACCTCCCCACCGGTAAAATGGAACAGGGGAAAAGGCTAGATTTCCAATTCTAGCGGGCTGGAGCCATAGGAATTATCTTAATCGATGAACTACTATTTCAATTACCATTTCGGCTACATCCGAGAGGTCCACAATGCACTGTAAAAGGTGATAAATATGTATATGTTCTATCTAGTTGTGAATGTATTAAATGGAGAGTAAAATGGTAATAAATACATACAGTAACTATATGTGCCGTCTGCTTTGCTGAGGTAATGAGGCCAAAAGCATTGACCTTTTGGTTGACCTTTTGGTTTACAGGCTGAGCAGCACAGCAGGACACCCAATCAAATKACTCAGACAGGACTGCCACTTCCCTCTCTGACTCCCTCTGGCTGGAAGCAGCCCTCTTACTGCAGCTCATCTACAGTGTTACCATGAATTACGAACAACCTTCTAACTGTGAAAGGAGAAACCGTTTCATGTTCGACCGCTTTTAGATTATCCAAATTAGGTGAAAAGCTAAACTAGCCAGTAACCAATCTGTGGTATTATTTGACCATGGGAAAAAGAGCTACTGTGTGAATACTGGGATAAAAAAAAAAACGTGTATTTATTTAATTTAACCTTTATTTAACTAGGCAAGTCATACTTGATACTCTTGGTACCATACTCCTTGCTAGTGGCTGGGCAGAGAGGACAGTGGACCAACCTGTTTGAGCCTGAATTCGTTGATCTGAGAGAGTGATTCCTCCAGCAACTTCCTCTTACTAGCCTTCCCACTGCCAGGTGTCTTCAGAGGCTTGGGCTGCTGGGAGTTGGCCATGGGCGACGTGAGGAGAGGGAAGGATTGAGGCGAGGAGGACAGGGGTACGGAGCGGGACAGGGAAGTGCAGAGGGACAGGGGCAGGTTCTGCGGCGAGGAGGGCAGGAGCTTGGGCGGCTTGGGGGAGGATGTGGTGCGTCCTTTGGGCGAGGTGATGAGGGGGATTGGCGAGGCAGAGAGGGGTGATGGGGAGGTTTCCCTGCGGGGTTGGGTGAGGAGGGCAAGGGGCTTGGAGCTGGCTGCTAGACCCGTGGACTGGATGACACTGAGGTGCTGCTGGAGACCCTCCTCCCTGGGCCGGGAGGTCTGGAGGGACAGGGGGGAGCTCTGGGACAGGGTAGGAGGAGAGGGGCAGTGCTGTGAGGGGACCAGGATGGGGGGGTCGGAGGGTAGGCTGTGGGGCAGGTTGTTCCTCTTGTCTTGGGCCTCCTTCATGCCTGAGCTTAGTGTCCCGATCTGGGGAGGGAGGGGAGGAGAGGAAGCCCGCTGTTAGCTCACCCCGGAGCACATCACAGACATAAGTAGCTATACACTACCAGTACTACTCACTATCACTGTACCTTCATTTTTTTCTTCGTCCGCCTCGCCTTCTCCTTCTCAGAGTTCCACGCCTCGCTCTTTCCCTCCTCTTCCTCATCCTCATCATCGTCGTCGTCATCATCGTCGTCATCCTCTTCCCCTCCGAGGTCCTCCAGGTCGCTGCTGATGGCTCCGTCGCTGGAGCTGTCCGAGGAAGAGCCTGATTCGCTGTCACTGACCCCAGCGAACTCTGCTGGCTTTTTACTGGGCTTCTGCATTAAGGCAGAGAGCTGACAATCAATAAAGCACCCAGTGTACATTTTAACCATTTGATTTTTGTTTCTAAACTGGAAATGGAAAACTTAAAACGTCCAAAATAGACCCCAAGTCAAATACTTCAGGCTTTACTATAGCTATAGACAGGTTAACTTTTAGCAACAAAACCAACGGATGCACAACTATGGGGTAAAACAGACAGAGCTGGCTTAGACTGTTAACAACATGTAAACTATATTTCATCTCCAAATTATACAATTGTATAATGAGCACTATCGATTTTTTGCAATATTAGCATTGACATGGAATCCGTCAAAACACCTCAAAACAAGAGATGTTATCAATAACAAGATACAACGAGCTGAAACGAGCTACCTAAAACATGGCAGCTTCTTGCCATCGTTGCTAGCTATCTGAGCGTACAGAATCATAACAACGCGGCTTCCGGAACACGTCGATGTGCGCGCATAATTTTCACAACGTTGTCATCAGTAATCTAGAGCCACTACATCATTGAGCTGACCTTGTCCTTAGGTTTGCGGGGTACTTTCTCCAGCTGTAGCTCTGCTGTGTGGCTCTGGCTGTGAGGGCTGCTCCTGGGGTCCTTGGCCTTGGAGTTGGGGCCCTTAACAGCCTGGGAGGCACCCAGGGATGGGGACGCGTTCATGGAGTAAGACCCCTGCATGGTTGGGGAGCAGACCCCACTTCCGTTCACTGCCCCGTTCACCCCTGAAATCGCACGGAAAGAGGCACAGCACACCGTTACATAGCATCTTAATCTCATCTGAGCAACGAGACATTCCGAGTAAAAACGCTAATGAAATATCTGGGGTTCTTCTGAATGCGGAAGAGAATAAAAATCCGTACGAAAATATTGATTTAATGCGTATCTCATTTAGGCATGCTGAACATGGCGTGAGCACAACATGAGTGGTTTACATAATAAAAGATAAATTAAAAGATAGCATCAAATGAAAAAAGTAGATTAAGAGAGAAAGGGTACAGAGAGAGAAAGACAGAGAACAAGAGAGAGTGTGAGAAAGAAAGAGCGAGAGAGAGAGAGAGAAAAAGATAAAGAGAAGAAGAAAAAAAGCCTGCACATACGCCATTAACTGAGACTGGAAGTCATTATAAGGTTCTCGACGGGAGAAATCTCATCACGGAGCCGGAGACTGCCGAGACTAGGGAGCCTCTCACTTAATCCCTGTGAACAGTTTCCACCACCTGCTTACAGGAATGATTAATTCATTCACATCTCTCGCAATTGCCAGAGGGGTAAAAAACGTTGCGCTTTAAATACCTCACCCTCTTAAGGGTACCTTTTATTTCCTGGCGGTAAAATCATTTGCTGCTTTTGAACAGGTGTGAGAAGCTCCTTCACACTCTGTGCCAATATACAGGTACAATACAATACATATTTCCCCCTGATGAGCACAGGAAGTGTCGCAATGATCCCCTTTGTTCTCAGGTGTTATTATCTGTATAGGTCAGAATGAAGCACTTGGAACGGTTCAATGTAAGAAGGATGGGCGTAGCTGTACCTTTGGGGGTCTGTCCGTTTTTGCTGGGGGTCCTGGAGGGGGGTTGCATGGGGCTGTGGTTCTGCTGGATGTGGGGGGTGAACATTGTGGGGAGGCCCAGGAACGGGGGGAGGAAGGCTGCTGCCCCCCTACTGTGGGCCTCTGCTGCTCGCCACCATTCTGATGAAGAGAGAAGACAAGGAGGAGGACACCGACGTGTGAGTGCCATTCTGTCTCATCCACTAAGTTCAGTACTCTATATCAATTACAATCGCCTAAAGAGTATTAGAAGTTAGCACACCCTTAAATACTGATTAGTCATGATGTTTCATCCATCTGCTGTTCAGGTCAAGTAAATCTCCTGGACTCAGTCATGTTACACCTGTCCACGCGCCACACCCGGGCCCCTCCTCTTACCTGTCAGAGCTCCCAGCTGGGGGTGTGCGGCCAGGGCAGCAGACATCCCCAAGGACCCCAGAGAACCCAGGGACCCCAACGACCCCAGGCCTCCAAACTCTGGGCGTCCTGAGCTGGTGGTGTACAGGCCGAAAGCTGGGTGGCTGACCAGGGGGAAGGCACTTGACAACGTGTAGGGCTGCTGGTCGCTCATCGCCCCATACAAACGACCTGATGGACAAACAGTACATAAACATTTTTTTTTTTTAATCAAATGTACTTATTAAGTCCTTTTTACTTCAGTAGTCACATCAGCAGTTGTCACATTACTCATTGTGTATCTGTTATTACGTCTATTATTACGTGTTTTACTTTTCTATTATTTCTCTATTTTCTATCTCTCTGCGTTGTTGGGAAGGGCTCTGAGTCAGCATATCACTGTTAGTCCACAACTGTTGTTTACAAACCATGTGACGAATAACATTTGATTTGATCAGCAGTGTGCTTCTGTTTGGGGTATAAATAAATTGAATTGAATTCTGAGATGACTCAAGGGTTCGCCGTGCCCTCGAAATACCCTGACTCCCTGACTCGCTGGCTTCTTAGGTATTCATCCCTTCTGTGTGTTAAAGTTTAATGACGTTTTCTCCTCTCCCCCTACAGGTTTTCTGCTGGGTAAGATGATATTTTATGTATATTCAACAAGACATTCGGCAGCGTAAAGGACAAAGATAGGCCTGGATTGGAGCTTGACAGGATTACACATGCTTGTGCAAACACAGAACAGAGCAGCTCAGATCGGAGTGACTGAGACAGAGACACTACTCAGAGGGGAGATACGCATCATGCATGTTCTAGATAGACGGAGTTCTAGGCTGTACTTCAGTAGGGGAGAGAGAGAGAGAAGAAGACAAAAAGAGCTATCGCAGTCGACAATTCATATTATATTTTCTGACGGGGAGCTGATTTGTTAAATTAGGCTACAAAGAGAACGTTCTTAGGGGCAGATAAAAAATAAAAAAAATTAAACGTGAGAAATTTGCATAAGTATTCGATTTTGTATTTACCAAGAAACTTGAAACGGATGTGGGCTGAGCAGCGGGACATTTGGACAGCTGGGAGTGTAGTTGAAGTGTTTCTGCAGGTACTGTATAGCACTGATCCTTCCTCGCTACTCCATTATATCCGTCACCACGCAAATTAAACGAGCTCAAATAGGCTAAATCAGTGGTAGACCGAATAACAAGCGAGTCGCGGTCCTTCAATACGTCAGTGGTGTGGTGTTTGAGAGGCGTACCTGTGATAGAGCATGTTCCTAATACTTTCCTCCAAACCTTTTCTGATTTAAATTTCAGCAGCACACTGCCCAAAAAAAGAGTAACACTTCAACACGATCGTCATCGAGCTTTCCCCTAAACCTGAGTACAATCATTTCTGTCAGGGCAACCGGAGCGCGTTGTCTCCTCGCACAGTCAGATGCAATTTGGTCTGAGCATATTTCATGCAAATTCAATTTCCATTACAGAAGGGTGAGAAAAAGAGAGAAAGAGAGAGGCTGGTAGAGGGAGGGAGGCTGCGGCGGGGCGAAGCCTAGCTCTCTTTGAGCCAGGTAATATGTATGCATAAAAAGTGATGACAGGCGATGTAAAGTGTTATTCACCGAGCTTGTGAAAATGTCAACCTACAACACGCCCAGTGAGTGCTGTGAGCTGGTGATGCCCCCAAATTCTACAGAATCAGATGATGGAGTTGAGAAGCACAGAACAGAACCAGAACATTTGCACCTGCCTATCTGGCTGTCATAAGTGAGAAAAAAACTAAAACTAAACATAATTAGGCCTAAGCTAAAGTACTTTCGTTTTGCGTGCCCTAAAACAGCTATATACAGTATAATCAACGATATAGTGATGGGAGCATGAAGTGAAAATACAATGTAGAGGCTAAATTGCTGAGATGATCAAGGGAATCGAATTAAAATGTCCATATAACATCATATTACATAACATAACTCTCTGGTTGGTTAAGCCTGAGTTACAATTACATTATCTTAATTTTTTATTTCACCTTTATTTAACCAGGTAGGCTAGTTGAGAACAAGTTCTCATTTACAACTGCGACCTGGTCAAGATAAAGCAAAGCAGTGCGACACAAACAACAACACAGAGTTACACATGGAATAAACAAACATACAGTCAATAACACAATAGAAAAAAAAGAAAGTATATATACAGTGTGTGCTAATGGCATGAGAAGGTAAGGCAATAAATTGGCCATAGTAGCAAGTAATTACAATTTAGCAAATTAACACTGGAGTGATAGATGTGCAGATGATGATGTGCAAGTAGAAATACTGGTGTGCAAAAGAGCAGAAAAGTAAATAAAAACAATATGGGGATGAGGTAGGTAGATTGGATGGGCTATTTACAGATGGGCTATGTACAGCTGCAGCGATCGGTTAGCTGCTCGGATAGCTGATGTTTAAAGTTAGTGAGGGAAATATAAGTCTCCAGCTTCAGCGATTTTTGCAATTCGTTCCAGTCATTGGCAGCAGAGAACTGGAAGGAAAGGCGGCCAAAGGAGGTGTTGGCTTTGGGGATGACCAGTGAGATATACCTGCTGGAGCGCGTGCCGTTATCGTGACTAGTGAGCTGAGATAAGGCGGGGCTTTACCTAGCAAAGACTTATAGATGACCTGGAGCGAGTGGGTCTGGCGACGAATATGTAGCGAGGGCCAGCCGACTAGAGCATACAGGTCGCAGTGGTGGGTGGTATGTGGGGCTTTGGTGACAAAACGAATAGCACTGTGATAGACTGCATCCAGTTTGCTGAGTAGAGTGTTGGAGGCTATTTTGTAAATGACATCGCCGAAGTCAAGGATCTGTAGGATAGTCAGTTTTACGAGGGTATGTTTGGCAGCATGAGTGAAGGAGGCTTTGTTTGCGAAATAGGAAGCCAATTTAATTTTGAATTAATTTTGAATTGGAGATGTTTAATATGAGTCTGGAAGGAGAGTTTACAGTCTAGCCAGACACCTAGGTATTTGTAGTTGTCCACATATTCTAAGTCAGAACCGTCCAGAGTAGTGATGCTAGTCGGGCGGGCGGGTGTGGGCAGCGAACAGTTGAAAAGCATGCATTTAATTTTACTAGCGTTTAAGAGCAGTTGGAGGCCACGGAAGGAGTGTTGTATGGCATTGAAGCTCGTTTGGAGGTTTGTTAACACAGTGTCCAAAGAAGGGCCAGATATATACAGAATGGTGTCGTCTGCGTAGAGGTGGATCAGGGAATCACCCGCAGCAAGAGCGACATCGTTGATATATATACAGAGAAAAGAGTCGGCCCGAGAATTTAGCCCTGTGGTACCCCCTAGAGACTGCCAGAGGTCCGGACAACATTCCCTCTGATTCGACACACTGAACTCTGTCTGAGAATTAGTTGGTGAGCCAGGCGAGGCAGTCATTTGAGAAACCAAGGCTGTTGAGTCTGCCGATAAGAATACGGTGATTGATTGACAGAGTCGAAAGCCTTGGCCAGGTCGATGAAGACAGCTGCACAGTACAATATTTTATCGATGGCGGTTATGATATCGTTTAGTACCTTGAGCGTGGCTGAGGTGCAACCGTGACCAGCTCGGAAACCGGATTGCACAATGGAGAAGGTACGGTGGGATTCGAAATGGTCAGTGATCTGTTTATTAACGTGGCTTTCGAAGACTTTAGGAGGATGGACAGGATGGACATAGGTCTATAACAGTTTGGGTCTAGAGTGTCTCCCCCTTTGAAGAGGGGGATGACCGCGGCAGATTTCCAATCTTTAGGGATCTCGGACGATACGAAAGAGAGGTTGAACAGACTGGTAATAGGGGTTGCAACAATGGCGGCGGATAATTTTAGAAAGAGAGGGTCCAGATTGTCTAGCCCAGCTGATTTGTATGGGTCCAGGTTTTGCAGCTCTTTCAGAACATCTGCTATCTGGATTTGGGTGAAGGAGAAGCTGGGGAGGTTTGGGCAAGTAGCTGCGGGGGGTGCAGAGTTGTTGGCCGGGGTTGGGGTAGCCAGGAGGAAAGCATGGCCAGACGTAGAGAAATGCTTATTGAAATTCTCGATTATCGTGGATTTATCGGTGGTGACAGTGTTACCTAGCCTCAGTGCTGTGGGCAGCTGGGAGGAGGTGCTCTTGTTCTCCATGGACTTTACAGTGTCCCAAAACTTTTTGGAGTAAGAGCTACAGGATGCAAATTTCTGTTAGAAAAAGCTAACCTTTGCTTTCCTGACTGACGGCGTGTATTGGTTCCTGACTTCCCTGAACAGTTGCATATCGCGGGGACTATTCGATGCTATTGCAGTCCGCCACAGGATGTTTTTGTGCTGATCGAGGTCAGTCAGGTCTGGAGTGAACCAAGGGCTATATCTGTTCTTAGTTCTACATTTTCTGAAAGGGGCATGCTTATTTAAGATGGTGAGGAAATTACTTTTAAAGAAGGACCAGGCATCCTCAACTGACGGGATGAGGTTGATATCCTTCCAGGATACCCGGGCCAGGTCGATTAGAAAGGCCTGCTCGCAGAAGTGTTTTAGGGAGCGTTTGACCGTGATGAGGGGTGGTCGTTTGACCGCGGACCCATAGAAGATGCAGGCAATGAGGCAGTGATCGCTGAGATCCTGATTGAAAACAGCAGAGGTGTATTTGGAGGGCAAGTTGGTCAGGATAATATCTATGATGGTGCCCATGTTTACGGATTCTGGGATGTACCTGGTGGGTTCCTTGATAATGTGTGTGAGATTGATGGCATCTAGCTTAGATTGTAGGACTGTTGGGGTGTTAAGCATATCCCAGTTTAGGTCACCTAACAGAACGAACTCTGAAGATAAATGAGGGGCAATCAATTCACATATGGTGTCCAGGGCACAGCTGGGAGCTGAGGGGGGGTCTATAACAGGCGGCAACAGTGAGAGACTTATTACTGAAAACATTCATTTGTTAAATTAGAAGCTCTCACTTACAGAAGAGAGGAAAGGGTTCACGTTCCAACTCTTCGACATTAGGCCGGACTGTGTACCTACAATATCATAAAATGCACAAGGGCACTGTAGGCCTAATACTGGGAGCATCTTTTCAACAGCAATTCAGGACTAATGAAATGTAAAGGTGTAATTTCCCTAGAGGCAGATTCCTAAAATGGCCTAAATGCTATCTCCATATTGTAAACCAGTAATATGGAATCCACGGAGATTGAGGAAGATATCTTCAAAATCATAATAGGTTTATAAAAAGGTTTATTTGCATGTGGGAAGCGGAGTTTAAATGCTCAGTGGGAGGTGGGGAGGGAAACAAAGAGTGCCAGCCAGCGTGCCAGAGTGGTGTGGCGACACATGAGAAAATGCCCTTTGAGCCGGCTTCAAGGCCCTAGTCTTCGCAGTCTGCTGCACCATGACAGAGAAATACCTTGTGTACTTCATTAGAATATGCTGAATATGGAGTGCCTTGCCTTGCCAAAGTCAGCTAGCGGATACGGAGACAAATGACTGAAAATACAAAACACAACCCCCGAAAGGCCAGCAGAAAGCCGCCACTTCCGTCGCGTCTCCCTCCCGCCAAAACCCCGCCTGTCACTCTCGCCTCGACCGACCTTCCCCGAGCAACAGAGTGACATCTGCAAATGCCTTTTCAATATTAATGCGCTTCCAGCTGGAGAATAATTAAATCAGAAATTTGGAGAGAAGCGAGCAGCCGAGCAGAAATACAGGATTACCTGATATCCTCTCTCTCTCTCACTCTCCTCCACCCTCCTCCTCCACTCTCTCTGACAAACACAACTGCATTCTAAAAAAGCACCGGGCCTTTTTTTTCTTCCCGTGTTCGGAGGATGCTAGCCGAAGGGGGATTAATTTGTTGTTTGTTGCAGTCAATCAAATTTCCATGGACAGATTTAAAGTTAATTGCATCCGTGAGCCGATCCCAGTAGGAAAGAGTTCTACATGCGTCCGGGCTTTTTCAAAGTGATATCCTCATCAATGACACACTGCATGCCCCACCCCCTCTACCCCCCTCCTCCCCCATCTCCTTCCACCACTGTTCTTGCTCATCTGAGATTTCTTCAATGTTTTTCTCAAGTAGTATTGGCAGGTTGGCAAAAGACCTTGAATTAATTCCTCTCTCTCTGATCTGCTGATACCTCTGTGACAAGAATCACAACAACAAATAGCTCCAACGGCTTTCATATGACAATAGAGGAGTGTTATTACTGTTAAAATGGCTCCTAGTTACCGAATCTGATGTCACATGTCCCATTAACACAGAGTGGCTATTCCTTTAATTRTGACTAGTGTAGGTGGCAGGAAGATGAATTTACCTTCTCCATCACGTTCCAATAGCTTTAAAAGCGTGTCGAACGAGTACTGTACGTCAGGCTATGAGAAATGAAAAACTACAGCAATGCATGAAACCAAAACATAACGGTGGAACGAACTATATGTAAAAGCAATTCAACCAGCAGGCCTAAAACAATGTAGACTAACAATTGGGGATTTGCTGGTGGTGGGGGGCTCTGCACTCAACATTTTTATTTAACTAGGCAAATCAGTTAAGAACAAATTCTTATTTACAATGACGGCCTACCAGGGAACAGTTAACTGCCTTGCTCAGGGGCAGAACGACAGATTTTTACCTTGTCAGCTCGGGAATTCGATCCAGCAACCTTTCGGTTACTGGCCCAACGCTCTAACCACTAGGCTACCTGCCACCCCTTGCCCTCAGTAGGTATATAATATGTATAGTATATATAGTTCATAATTAATAGAAATCATCATCCCGCTCCGCGCGGGAACAAGACGTCTCATATGAACGAACTCTTGCTTGGCTTGATCAAGCTCGGCACAACTTCAGAGCTAGAAGCCTGCCTCTCAGCATTTCATTTCATTTCATTCATTTCATTTGACGCTCGGCCCAAAATCACTTATCTAGACAATCTGAGAACAGGTTATGGCGCAGAGGGATATGGGCAATGTATAATGCATGAGAAGACGGCCTAATGGCTGCTTCGTTGGAGCAACACGGGGGAGAGGAGAGAGAGAAATACTGGGGGCTTTATTTTGTCGCTTTTCTTATCATGAAAGAGAAAGGCAACAACTAGTGCGGTGTGAAATTTGCATGCTATATGCTGGTCAGTGTGATCTGTCGACTCCTGTGTGTGTGTGTGTGTGTGTGTGTGTGTGTGTTCCTCATGCTGCATAATGGCTCTGAGAACACAATTAGAATGCAGAGAAAGGGTTTGGGTGTTTGGAGCTGGCACGAAGACACTGAGTGGCTGACAGACATGTTAAATCACGCAGGCACAGCCTGAGACACACACACACGCACACACACACACACACACACACAAATCAGTGATGCAGCCACATAGCAAGAGGTTGTCAGGAGACGTGTGTTTGTGTGTGTGTGTGTATGTTCCATATTACACAAAAGAGGCTTTCTAATTGTTTGGGCTTCATTAATGCAGCAGCTTTTCAGCAGCAACCCAAGCTGTCAGAGGAAGGCTGAGCCTGTGAGAAAAGGTGTTTTCACAGGCCTAACAATAACTACATCATTAATACTGGGGGGAAGTCAGCAACGCATTAAACTCATCCTTCCTCGTGTTGAAAAAAGGAGAACCTTGAGTTAAAAGGTGAATCATGAGGCGTTTTTAGTTTCTAGGCCACTCATTACACAGTGCACAGCTAATATGCTTGACATTACTTATTGAGTTGTTCAATTCTATATGTGCAGACAGTAACATATATGTAAACCAGTCTCTCTGTAAACCGGCGTCTCTGTCAACCGGCCTCTCTGTAAACCGGCCTCTCTGTAAACCGGCCTCTCTGTAAACCGGCCTCTCTGTAAACCAGTCTCTGTGTGCATTTTTAGGAAGTGTATAGTGCATTTTGTGTATTTGTATGTGCTGCTTAACAGGGTGTTGACTGTGTGTGTGTGTGTGTGTGTGTGTGTGTGTGTGTGTGATGCACGGAGTGATGAAGCAGTCTTACCAGAGGTGCTGAGGGTAGATCCCAGTGAGGCTGCAGGGCTGGGGGCCAGACTGCTCTTGGAGTGGGGAGCCGGGGACGAGGAGGAGGAAGAGGAGGAGGAGGCAGCAGGGGAGGAGGTGCGAGCGGTGGGGGGCGCGGGGGAGGCCAGCCGCTCTCCAGACTCCATATCTGTCAAACACAATCCAATCAGCACCGTTACAAAAGCAGAGGAGAGAAAAGAAAGAGAGTGCCACACACCTCTCTCTCACATACACACGCGGACAACACACACACACACACACACTCTTTCTCACACATGCACACACACACAAATCTCTCCCATATCACACGGCCCCTGACTCTCTCCTCTCCTTCCGTTTTCATCCCTTTGCCTGACACTAATCCAGGTATGAGAATCCCCTTGAAAAGCGCAGTATGCAATTTGGG